>NW_004524715.1:2796669-2829869 GCF_000260255.1 Octodon degus
TCCTCCTCCTCCTCCTCCTCCTCCTTCTTCTTCTTCTTCTTCTTCTTTTTCTTCTTCTTTTCTCACACAACTGAGAAGTTCAAGAGAAGCATTGGTTTCACAAATAACTGGATCCGGGGCCAAACTACTCTGAACTCCTCTATGGGGGCTCTTAACAGGTCCTATAAAGTAGCCCTTGACGATATCAAGGTTACTTCATCATTTCTCTTAATAGAACTAGCTGAAACATACTTTATAAACTTATCTAAATATGAATCCATAGAGATTTCTTTAGACTTACTAAAGATCAGTTAGAAAATATTGAAGTGCTAGAAAAGACAGAATAATTTTGTTTTTAATGAAGAATAGAGCAATTTTGTTAGCCTACTACTTACTATGCTTGAATGTAAAATTTAAACAGCATGATTAAGTCCCTTGTGCAAATATAAAAAGCTAAAAGCATCAAGATAAGGAGGTATTATTCTTTTAAAAATTTTTAAATGATAAACTTATGCATCTCTATTCAGGGAAAGGAAATCCTATAAAGAGCTCACTTCTTAACAAAAATTTTTAAAGTGTCTCTCTCATCTTCCTATAACTGGCACTTTCTGTATTAGTTTTCCAAGCGTAAGGCCTTAGCTCTGACAGTTTGAACAGTAGCACTTAAAAACAAAATTATTTTCTCACATTAACATCTCTTAGAGAAAAATAATGACGGGAACATTAATATCAAAACAGATGCTTTGGTGGATGGATAAATCCATCTTACAATAAAAAGGGAAGGAAAGAACAAAGAAAAAACTGGAAGGAAAAGAAAACAAGAAGGACCAGGACTGAGAAGACATAACAGAGAGAAGGATTCAACAAAGGACACTGCAAAAAACAATCAATGGAAACAAGAAAAGCCAAATGTTTTGTGTTTCAGAAGAGCAGGAAGACTATCAAGGAGAAAACTGATAACTGCATGCAAAAGGGCTGAGAAGTGATCTGTTATTTGATATTGATTTCATAGTATGCAGCTCATTAATAATCCTAGCAGGAGAAGGTGAAATTGTGAGAATAAAAATTCTACAGAGAAGTTGTGCTACAAACACAAAGCAAAAATGAGACAGTAATTATTGCTTGGAGAAACGGAGCCAAAACAAGAGTTTGTTCTCCTGTGGCAGAAATACAGGCAGGTTTGGTTGCTGGTGTGAATGGAAAGAAAACAGGTAACAAGGGAGGGGAAGACTTTCTGGAACAAAACTTTCGCATACCCTAAATGGTGTGATACAGTCTGCAATTGGCTAATGGTAAAAATACAGTTTGTTGATGGCAGTAGGCTCACAGAAAAGCCAAGAAAGCATCCTCCAACAAGAGGATGATGGGAAAATCTGGGCCTATGTCAGGTTATATCAATTTTCTTAAAGAAGAAAGAAAAATGACAGAGTATGGATGTAGGGAGGTAATTATCTTTTCACTTCTTTCCACATAGACAAAGCTTATGAATTTTCTCCACTTTGGTATTCATACTTTCTATGTATTTTGCAAAGGCCAAACAGAAGTTAATGAGCACTTTCATTAACTTCAAGGAAGACCTTTAGACTCTTCCCTGAGATACATGAATATTATAGCTCTTAAATCACAGGTATTCAGTCTTTATCACCAATGTCCAACTTTAATCTGGAGTTTCCTAATGTTAATAAGGAAAAAGCTAATATTCTACACATACCCTTTGCCTCCTTAAGGCCATGGTGCTCTTCAAATCACTCTTCTAGTAATTTTGCACTGGTGTTCACAGTAGCTCTGTGAGGAACATTAATGCAGCTCTTGTTCATGACCAGCTTTTACAGTAAAGTTTAAGTTTGCCTTTCCACAGCAGCTTGTCCTTTCATATGATTTCTAGCAAGCGTTACACAGAACCCTTCCTTTACTTAATTGGTCCAGAGAGATGTTCCTTGGAAAAGGGTTTCTTGATCATGGATTTTAGAAATGCCTCAAACTCTGTCTCCTTTTTGGAGATGTTCCATGTGAATTAGCATATTAAAGATTCTGAGAAATCTTCCGATAATCAGCAAACTTTTGAAACCCAGTGTGTCCTACACTTACTAAAGAATTCTTATTCAACATGAATATAAATATATTCTGCAAAGGATTGATTTACAGCTATTCTTTTGCAAAAACACAATATTACATAAAAATTAGAAATATTTCATATTATCCTAATATTTAAGATACTGACAGTGAAATATACTTTAGCATGTTCTATTCCCCTTACCTATGGAAAATGCAAACATTATATGCATACATTATAGTGGTGTACCACTATTACTTTCACACAACTGCCAGGAGATGTATACTGAATGCTACAAAATTGAAGAACAGCTCTCCTAAAGATTTCCTTTTTTTTTTTTTTTTTTTTTTGGTGGAACCGGGGATTGAATTCAGGCCCTTGTGCTTGCCAGGCAAGCACTTATTCTACTGAGCCATCTCCCTGGCATGAAGAATTTCTTATGTCCAGCAAAGTGCCTCCCTAAAATAGTCATCGCTAATATTGACCATTTTCCACCATATTCTAGCCCACAATCACATAGGCTATAAAAATTATACTTCCAGATCCCTTCTTATATGTGACCATAAGACCCCAGCCAGCCAGTGAGCTGAAGGACTTACATTACCTCTAAGCTAATGCATATGACAATGTGACTTTTTCCTCTTTTTCTTTTCAACCAAAGAAGATTTATACAGAGATAAAAGAACAGAACAGCACAGTTATCTCATTATTTGGAAGACCACTGCTCTGGATTCAAGCAGATTGTGCATTAAAATTAAACTATTGCATTGTTAGGTCACTAGGGTTGGGGTTGTTATTGGGGATTAGGCTATGTTGACTTGTATAATGCTCCACCTACACAGAGAAGGGGAATACAGATGAATGGATCATAAGCCCCTCCACCATGAGAAGAAAAGAAAAATGGTTTTCTCCATATTTTATATCCCAGATATGTGTGAGCATACATTACTGATCTAAGTATCATGGAATAAGAATTAGCATTATCTAAATGATAAGAATGAACAAAATCACCAAATAATATTAGCAAACACTAGTCCTGCCTATTTCTAACTAAGAAATACATAAGACAAATCCTAATAACCATTTGGGAAATGCTAGGGTCAAATTAATTTACAAGAAAATGATATAAGACTTTTAAATAATTACCTAAGTTTTAATATATTTAAGTTGTAAAATTATCAAATGTCAGCAATTTTATTTAAATGAATTTCCCTAATAAGTATATGTAATGAGTCATGTAATGCTTCTTCAAGTGATTATTATGTGAAATTGTGTTTAAATAATAGGAAATTGAGTTTAAAATGGGATAATTTAAAATGTTTGCGATACTGATGGAAACTGCTAATTCAATGAATGATAATTGCATGATGTGTCATAATTCAAAAAGACTCTACCATGAGGTCCCCTGTGAGGCCTTAGTAACATAAACTGGTGGGAAAGACACAAGAACAAAAAGTTTGCAGGTCAAGGTTACGGGAAATAAGTCAGGTGTAAATTTGACTTCCTAAAGGCCACTGGTTTAAAATGCAAAGCCAGTATTCAAATAAGCGGTGGAAATTTAAGTTTGACTATGATCAGATGAGGCAAAATGGAGAGATGGCCAGAACAATATTTGATCAGATAAATGTGTCATGATAGTCCTACAGGACCTCCAATGATATAGGGGAAATAAATATAACTCCCAATCTGCTAGAGGAACAATATGCTTAGCTTGTGTTCTCCAAAATCAAAGAATGAATTCTAAAGAACAATGGAGGCTAAGAGAAAGAAAATTTATTGGTGAAGGAATAGGGAATAGAAATAGCTCCTGAGGGACAGGAGGAGTCCACAATAAGTTGCCAATGAGTCCACTTCTCAAAGAAAGTTTTATAAAGCAAAATTGCCAGGTGGATGCAATGTGGGACAAAATTACAATCAACCAATAAGATGACAAATATAGACACTTAAGTAATATTGATCCAGTAGGGAAGCAGGTCACAGAGCAATGTGCATGGATGACCTCCTTAACCCTGATGGAAGATCTAGAGCCTTAGTCTTGTCTTTACTCAGTCTTAGTCCTACTCTTAGTGGGAGAGGATGGCCCACCCCAACCCTACTGAAATAATGGTTTATTTATACCAGAAATCTCAAAAGAGTGGAACCAGTAATCTCAAACTTCCATTTATCCCCTGGGGAGGTATGTAAACATGGCCATTGTGATTTGATCTTCACTCCTCCAAGCCATAATTGTTCTTACCTTCTGCACTGACTGACAAGGCCTAGCCATGTCTGACTGCCTATATTTCTACCTAACTTAGGTGTCTATAACAATAGAAACCCACTCCAGGGGCTGGCAAGATGGCTCAGTGGTCTAAAGCACCTACTTAGAACAAGCTTAGCAAAGCACAGGGACCGCGGTTCGATCCCCCAGCACCACATGCCAGCCAGCCCCGCCCCCTGGTGGGCTGAGCTGGCCACACACACACACACACACACACACACACACACACAAATAAAAAAAAAAAAAAAAAAAAAAAAAAAAAAAAGAATAACCTTAGGATGGAGATTGCTATGGAATAAAATATACCCCTCCTGTCAACTTGTATTTTGAAGATCTGATCCCTGGTACTTCAGAGAATGGTTACATTTGGAAGCACATTTGCTTCCAAATGGTTACATTTGCCTTTACAAAGACAATTCAGTGAAGGTGAGGTCATGAGGGGAGGCTGTAGCTCAAATGACTGCTGTATCTGTAAAAGGAAATTCGGACTTAGAGAAAAGATGATTGAACAGTTAGTTAGAGGGAGAAGGTGGCCACCTGCAAGCCAAGGGCAGAGGCCTTGAAAGAAACTAACTCTGCCATCACTTGGCTAATCACAATTGCTCAGAGGGTTGTTGATGATGGGTGCATGTGAATGAGTTAGTGCACAGTCTGGAACAGGAAAAAGCTCTGTATTAACCACTTCACAGGCTACCCTGAGCATCACCGGTTCTTATTTGCATGAGCTAACCTAGTAGGTCTGTGTATTTGTTTCATTTCAACTACTTTTTGCATATTTTTTTGACTTAAAATTTTGTATTTGCCTTTGATGTTTGGTTTAAAGGAATCTAATAATAAGTTCTGAGGGGTTTTTTTAAATTAATTTGAGTTTATGTTATTTGTGAAAAATCACCTATGCTGTGTTACAATCTGTAAAAAAACCCTTATCATAAGTACATTAGACAAGGGCTGGCCAGATAGCTCAGAGGACTACATTGCCTGCTTATGCAGGCCCAGGGGTTGGGGTTTGATCTTTGGCCTGATGTGCTGGCCCCGCCCCTGGGGCTTGCTGAGACAGTAAATGATACTGTGTATGGCGGTCATACGCACGTAATCCTAGTGCTTAGGAGGCTGAAAAACAGGAAGGATCACTACAAGTCCAATCTGTGTAATGAGACACTGTAGATCCTGTACTAAATACATAAAAAGTACATTAGATGTAATTTTTACACTTTTCCAGAATTCACTGATACTCTTTTATAGTACAAAATGGATATGTTTAGGACACTGAAACTGAACAGGAAGGAAGTACCAAAAGATTTGCAAAATAAAAACTTAAAAAGGGTGAAATGTTAGCATATCAGAGAGAAAAAGTCTATGTCATGAAATGGAAAGACAAAAAAGACATCTCCTTATTGTCAACTATTCATAGTACAGAAATGACAGAACTTGAAAGAAGAAATTAAACTTCAAAACTTAAAAAAAAGAACAACCTTGACCTTGAAAACAGACTCCAGTCTGTATATAATGCACAGCATTTGCCAAGTAATTTCTCTCTTAAAAGGAATATAGACATTATTTACATATGACTCAAATATATTCTGATAAGCAGATGCTTAAAATAGGTAAGTTCACTTCCTACCTGAATTAATAGTAAACTTCCAAGGCATACAGTTTAATTTTGTATTTTATAAAATTCATAAAATATTACATGATGGAACTTTAAAATCTGTTCCAAAGAACTGAAACTGTAACTATTGAATTTACCAATAGCAAGATTCTATAGTGTTTGAGGTGAACTTGCTTCCGAACTAAAACAAATACTATATAACCCCTTAGTAGTGCAAAGAAAGGAATCCTTCATTTCTGTTTTAAAATAGGATACTCTATTAAAAATGTTATTTTTAAAATCCAAAATAATCTCACGATAGAGAAGAAATTATAAATAGAAATGATCTAGAACAGTCAAGTTTTGTTTGAAGACAAGGACTCAGTGTGTAATTGAGGCTGGCTTTGAACTCACTCTGTAGCCTAGGCTGGCCTCAAATTCCTGGTGTTCCTCCTGCCTCAGCCTTCCAAGTGCTGGAATTACAGGCACATGAGGATGAAGTCAGCACCCACAGAGGTCAATGCCCAGAGAACTATAAATAAACAAAGCTAGATTCCTGGTTTACCAACTCTTACAGCTACCTGACCTCTGGACTTCTGATTAGAGATACAAATAAGCCTTTTATTGTTCATAAATATAATTTCTACTACCCACAGCTACAGACATCCTGATATACTAGGGTCTTTGTCATCGTAGTTGTCGTCATCGTCATCATCGTCTTCTTCTTCTTCGTCTTCGTCTTTGTCTTCGTCTTCATCTTCATTGTCTTTGTCTTCATCTTCGCCTTTGTCTTCGTCTTCGTCTTCATCTTCATCTTCATTGTCTTCGTCTTCGTCTTCATCTTCATCTTCATTGTCTTCATCTTCGTCTTCGTCTTGTCTTCGTCTTCCTCTTCGTCTTCATCTTCATCTTCATTGTCTTTGTCTTCGTCTTCGCCTTCGCCTTCGTCTTCGTCTTCATCTTCATTGTCTTTGCCTTCGTCTTCATCTTCGTCTTCATCTTCATTGTCTTCGTCTTCGCCTTCGTCTTCATCTTCATTGTCTTCGTCTTCCTCTTCGTCTTCGTCTTCTTCATCTTCATTGTCTTCTTCTTCGTCTTCGTCTTCTTGGTCTTCTTCCTTTAAAAATGTACTAGCATAGACAAAGTGCATTCACAAACAAAAATTCAAGCGTTTACAGATTGAAGCAACAATTACTTACTGTTATAGACAACTAAGTTAGAAAGAAATATTACAGGCAGTGAGACAGGGCCAGGCCTTTGAAGGCATCACTCCAGAAGATGAGAACACATAACTGTTGGTAGAGGTGTGTTTGTTCAAGGCCAAGCCTCAGGACAAAGATGAAGTGACTACATCTACTTCCCCAGGGGTAAACAGTAATGACTGATATTCTAAATAGGCATAGATCACCTGCATGGGGAACATGGGCCTTGATTCACCCCTTCCAGCAAAATCCTTGCTCTTTCCAAGCACACTTGCTATGTGGCTTCCCACTGGATATTAACCTAAGCAACTGCACTAATTGTAATCTTATTGGTTGATCATAGTGTTAACTCACCTCATTATTTTGTTCCCACATGATTTTGCTGTATAAAACTTCCTTTGAAAAGTAGACTCTTGGGCAACCCACTTTCTGAACCCTTTCCTCTCTTAGACAGAAGCTATCTTTCCTTCAATAAATACTTCCTACTCTTAAGCCCTGTTGTTTCTTAAGAGTTCATTGGAGGAGCACGGATTCAGTGTATCAGATATCTATCTAGCGGGTTGGGAATTATATTTCCCTTATATCATTAGAAGGTCCTATATTATCCCTATGTCACCACCCTGCCTCTCAGTCCCCCCCCCCTTTAGAAGTGTGTTAACTGGTGTCTGCTGTCATTACAATTTAAAATTATGTTTAAATCACTAGTTTTGGGCTTAGTCAGTAGATTACCTTCCATGAAAGATGATAAGGCCCCTCATTTCTGAGCATTCCACTCTGCCCTGGGTGCATCCTACCTCTCTACCTTGAATAAATCCTCCTCACACCTTTCCCTGACACATATTCTTTATCGGTGATGGGAGTCAGTGAGCCTGCAAACTTATTTTAAAAGGGTGGCGCATCATTTCAGCATCTGGGACCCTCAGATCCAGTCCAGTGACATTTCTCTTGTAAACCCAGGGGGGACCTAAAGAGAGACATGAAAACTGCACAGATCTTGACTTTGGTTTGTGTTTAGGTCCTAAGATGTGGGACTTGAGGAAGACATCTATCATACCAATGAGCTCCAAAGTACAGTTGTTCATGATGATGGACTTTGTCAGACTATTGAAAGATGCTGGCGCTTCAGAAGATAGAACTCAATATTCCTGTCTCCTTCAGATCCAGATCAAACTTTTAGTTCCTGGCTAAGCAAGAGCAACACCACTCCTCAGTGTGAGCCAGTTACTGAAACTTTAGCACTCCCTTGAGGATAAGGGACCATGGTGTGTGTGTGTGTGTGTGTGTGTGTGTGTGTATACAGGAAAAATAAAATTAGGTAAAAAGGAGATAAGGAGGGGCCGGGGAGATGGCTCAATGGAATAAGTGCTTTCCTGGCAAGCACAAGGGTCTGAGTTCAATCCCAGTTCTTGAAAAAAAAAAAAAAAAGGAGACAAGGAAATCAATGTACTTTTAAAGGAAAACTGAAGCTTCAGGATATAAATTCAGTTGTTGTTTTTCTTCCTTTTCCAAAACAGCAAACCCAGGTAACTCCCTTTCAGCTATAAATAGATCTTCTCATTCCCTTTTTATTTGCAAGTAGTCCTCTTTCACCGAATAGACCTTGATTTTGAGATTTCCCATATAAATGGGCCATTATCTTTCTATGGGTGAGCCTTCCTCTCCTATCCACTAGACAAGACTAAGATTATAGATTATTAAATTCAACAGACATGGTGGCACAGGTCTTTAATCCCAGCACTCAGAGGAAGCTGACACCTGGGTGATATAGGACCTTCACACAATGTAAGAGAAATACTGTGTTATGGTGTCTATTGTCCCCCCAAAGCCTCACGCAGTCATTGGGCAGGGACTTCTAGAGTTTGTGATTAACTCATGATCCACTGGGATTATGTGATCCAAGGCAGGGATTATGGGGTTTAGTACTGCTGGGACTATGGGTGTAATTCCCCCAGCCTGGGGCTGAGGACCTGAATGCAATATGAGACAGAGAAACAGACTCTCTCTCTCTTACCATTGTTGCTGTTCTGCCGCCATAAACTGCTAGCCTCTGCCATGTGCCTCTCTGCCTTGGATCCAACAGAGTGTGGACTGAAACCTCCAGGAACTATAAGCTAAATAAACCTTTCTTTCCTTCATTTTGGGTGTTGGGTATTTGTCCCAGCAATGAGAGAAGAGTAACTGAGACATTGTAACTCCCAAACTGCTAATGTCCAATACACCCAGTTCCTGTTTCCCAAAATCAAAGAATAAATTCTAAGAAACAATGGAGGTTAAGAGTAGGAAATTTTATTGAGTTTCTGAGACAGGAGGGGGGTCCAGCTCTCTTCTGGGTATGGAGGGCAAAACTGTGATCAACATAGGATTGCAAGTGTAGCCACTTAGGTAATACTGATGCATCAGGGAAGCAAGTTGCATAGCAAGCATATATGGAAAGACTAAGGACCTTCTGTGGAAGAGATGGGTCAGGAGGTTGTGGTCACCCACCTGCGTGACTAACATCTACCTAGATTTTATTGGACCAGGTTCCTAGAGGAGGCATGTAGGCCTTGTCACTCATTCTTAAGGTCTAGCCTTCAATGGATGCTCCCCCAGCCACAGCTGTATTTGTTCTCATCCTCTACACCAACTCCCTTGAGAGCCAAGCCTTGTCTGCTTGCCTATACTATTTCTAACTAAGCTGTCTATAACAGGAGGATCACCAAGAGCCAGCCTGAACTACACAGTACAACCCTGTCTTAACAATAAAACCAATTCGACTCCCACCATCCAAAACACATAAAAGATCCCCAGTTCCTATCTGTATCATGTTTCAATTTCTCTAAGTACTCATGCCCATCTTCTGAGTGTATCCTGTATCTGTACCTCTACTAAATCCTTCTCATGTCTCTTAAAAAAAAAAAAAGAAAGAAAAAATACATCATCGTTTTCCACCATACCTTTCCATTTCCTTTCTCTTTCCATTTTCAAGTATGTCAGATATGGTTTGCAAAAATTCTAATTAAATAGCATAATTGAATCATTTGCAGTTTGTTTATAGGTTGGAAAACAATCTTAATGTAGACTCATTGTAAACTGAGTAATTAGATCCACTGGTTCCAAATATTTATAGTTTGATAATATAAACAGCTTCACTATAAATTGAGTAGGTCATGAAAGAAAATTTTCCTGGGGCTGGTGAGATGGCTCAGTGGTCTAAAGCACCTACTTAGAACAAGCTTAGCAAAGCACAGGGACCGCGGTTCAATCCCCCAGCACCACATGCCAGCCAGCCCCGGCCCCTGGTGGGCTGAGCTGGGGAGACACACACACACACACACACACACACACACACACACAAATAAATAAATAAATTTAAAAAAAAAAAATTTTCCTGGAAGAAAAGAACATTTCAAGTGTCTGAAGTTCATACTTAATTTCTACCTTGATTTCTCCAGCAGGGTATATATTCAGTTCCATATGTCTTGTTCTCATGTTGTAACTTTTCTTATGCATTGTAAACACATGAAACATACAGTCATTTTTAATTTTTGCACTTTCACAAAGCCTGTATTTTGATCTCAACCCTGTATTAATAAATCTTAATGTCTTATTATAGGCTCAGAAGCATTTTCCTTCAGACCTTTGAAAGTACTGCTCATTCAAGTTAGTGCCTGGTACTATTTTACAGAAGTCTGGCTAACCTCTTCATAGGGAAAATTTCTGACATTTTCCCCACCAAACCCTACTTATTATTCTGTAACTCTTCTCCATGACAACCTGACACGATGCAGACTGTGTGCTTAATGGACTGTCAGTACCACAAACAAACAACTCTGCAAGTGGCTTTTCTACACCAGGCATGTTCAGTCCCTCTGCCATGCTCTACCTGCATCCCTGTCACCCTTCTGTAAGGATACACTTTGTAGTTGGGAGTTGGGAGAGAGAATTCTTTGCCTTTGCATATAACACACCATCTCACCATTTCCCTGGCACTTACCAAAAACTGTAATAAAGGTTTGCATCAGAAATAAGACCAGTAATTTTTTTACTTACAGATATGCAAAGTGAAAAATTTAAACCCTAGAAAGATTCTAAGTACTTTGATCTATTCCCACTTATCCTGTTATTTTGTAAATCTAGGCACAAAGTATTTCACAAAAACAAGTGTACATGAGTATGCATTTCTTTTATCCCTCACTGAATAGGAATAGCTGTCATTTTTTTAACTTTCAGAACCGTCTGACACTACTACTAGTCCAAAGCACAATTACTAGAATGATTTAATCTAATAATTTGACTTCTACTTCTAAATACTCTTATTCAATTTAGTAACATTTTAAAGATCTTTTTTCTTAGAAGAATAGTCATTTTTATTTGAATTATACTTTTATACTTTTATAATTTCCATAATTTGCTTGCTTATGAGTCCTGAAGAATCAGTGCTGGGCTATTCAAGTACCTAGAGTAATCATCAAAAGAAAAGCACGTTGGTGAAGTACTACAGCTAAAGAAAAACAATGGGCTCTAATAGGATGATCTTTTCCAATCTCAGCTTGTCCACAGCTAATGGGACAATTATTGGCATAATTTGCACTATCATCCTTGTTTTATGTAGAACCAAATACTTGTAAGCACATAAATTTCACTGCTTAGTAAATGCCAAACTTTTCTCTACAGGAATCACACTAATTAGCATATTGAGAGCTCTAAGACTAGATTTGCTGTCTGGTGAGGGCCAGCTTCTTGGCTCACAAACAGCACTTTTTACTAACTTCACAGCTTAGAAGAGCCCAGTGTTCTAACCTTTCATAAAGAACCAATCCCAAAGTCTTCTCTTACAACCTAATAACCTCCCACAAACTACAAATGACATCACCTTGGGAGTGATGATCTTGATATATGAATTTTGGAGGGCCATAAACTCAGATCATACTCACCACCTATAAAAAAAATACCATATTTAACAAGGTTCACATGTTACTGTATTAAGAGTACTGTATTACTGTAGAAATTTCCATGGATCTTTTTTCCACAGCATATGAACATCCTTAGAGTATACCACTCTGAAGAACAAGCTGTTGCTACACATATGGAATCATAGTTAAAACTCTAATAAAAACAAAAAAACTCTAGTGAAATGTGTTAAAATTTTTGTTCACCAATGTTTAGGGTTTTTGTTTTTTTTGAGACGGGAGATGGTCTTAAACTATGTAGGCCAGGCTGTCCTTACGTACAGTGATGCTCCTGCCTCAGCCTCCCAAGTACTAGAATTGCTAGCATGTACAACCAGTCACAAATGTTTTCAATATAAATTTTCCAGAGAGTAAAGTCATTAAAGGCAGTTAATTTTACTGTCATACTGCTTTAAATCTGCTCCAATCAGGCATACCTCTGCCACCTGATAGAAACAGTCGTCAGGTCATTTTGACATGTATTTTGCTAAACACACACACACCCCTTGCCTACCACATACTGATTAGCATCCAACTAAGCCACATACAACCTAATTGAAGATAGTAAATCTTGATATGAAATTACTATTTTACCCAGAAAGAAAAAAAACTTTGGTAGACTTCATTTGTGTAGGTGGTATAAGTCAGCTATTTTATTGTTCATTTCTTCAAATGTAGGTTCCCCACCATCTTTGTACATTCAATCCATACAAATAAGTTACTTGGAAAACACATTGGTTACTAATGTCCAATAGCATGCCAAACTACTCACACTCCCACGCTGAAGATTATTACTTAAGTTTCTTGACATTTCATTGCATCATAAATGTATGTAATTCTGGGAAAGGGGGAAAATAAGTCAGGCTTTGGAGAAAAGAACATATGCTAACCATATAAAAGTAATGAATCCTTAACACGTTCATGATGGGGCCATACACGCATGACTGTCTCTTCTGGCAGCTGTACCATTCAATGAGACAGTCTCAGCACATGTCACCAGTGTTTCAAGCCAGGAAGAACATGTTAACAATAATGCTGATTTGAAAATAAGACCTTTTTGCATGGGAAGGGGATTGGTTCTTATTTGTCCTGTTCAATGGACTAGATTACATAGATCTTTACACCAAAATAAAATCTATAGTTACTTTTTTTAAATTACCAAACTCGTACATTTTAAGTTTCAGAAAATAAGACATATAAATGTAATAAGTTCATTTTTCTTCACAATTCTCATTTTAAAGGCTGGGGATATAGTTCAGTAGAAAAGCACTTGCCTAAAAGCATGAGTTCCTGGATTTGATCCCCAACACTGCAAAGAGGAAAAATAAATTCTCAAACTAAAATCGATTAAGCATTACAGTTTTATGCCTCATCTGTTTTCCCAACCAAGCCTAATTAGGAAAGAACTGGTAATAGAATCCTTGCTCTGGGAAAATACTATACTTAATAAAAATAATACTATGCTTAATAAAAATCTTCAAGCTACCAAATTTTGTGAAAGTAGGAATATAAGACAGCAACACAAGGGCCGGGAAGATAGCTCAATAGAATAAGCACCTGCCTGGCAAGCACAGGGCCCTGAGTTCAATCCCCGGTACCGCAAAAAAAAAAAAAAAAAAAAAGACAGCAACAGAAATTGCCAAATGATGATAAAGCAAGATCCTATCAAGGTTTTCAGATCAGAAAAAATTTAACTTCACAAGAAATACAGTTTATGAACAACATATGACCTATTACATACATATATATGTATATATATCCTCTATGCCTCCAGATTTGCATAATAAAATTTTAACAAAATGACAACAGAGACTATTAACTTGTAAATATTTGTATTTCTTTCACTCACACACAATGTTGTATGAGACATTACTGGTTTTAATATGTATCCCTAGATTTAATACTCATATGGAGTATAATGTGGAAAGTGCAAAACTAAGTTTTATCTGAAAACAAAAGCACACATTTCTTAGGATTTAAAAATATTGCACATAATAAGGTTACACAAAAATTACTGGCTGGTTTTACAAACAGAATGAGGTATTAGTCAATCTCTAGATAAAGATAAATGCAGAGGAGGAATTACACATACACAAACCCACATAAATTCATATTAATACCTAAAGTACAACTAAAACAGAAATATGAAAAGATGTGTTAAGTAGCTACAACCCTATAAGATCAGTAATTAGCCAGGGACTAAACACATAACAATCTCTTGGCAATATGTTATTTTCTTTTATCAGCTTAGTTGATCAAACAGCAATATCATTGCCTGTACCCAATTCTGTGGCAAGACAGGGTTTCATGGTAAATACCAAAGCATCCCTTTTTAAAGCTTTCAGTAGCCATTTACCACTGAACGCTCTCCTTTATGGCCTCAATTACACAGTCATACATTCTTAGCAATCCAAGTCACAAATGCTACAGCATGCAATTTTAAATTGGCAAAGGTTTCACTGTAAAGATCATTCAAGTTTTCACAATAACTTTTAAAGTTTAATCTATGTATCAAGCAAACTCAACCCTTTTTTTTTTTTTTGGTGGTGGTGGTAATGAAACTGGCCACACTGATGAGCCTAAGGGCACATAGGGGAAAAAAACAGGAGAATCTTTTTTAAGGACTTGACCTAATCAAGAAAATAATTAGATTTTTGTCTATATCACTAGCTGAATGTTGCTCAATTTGTCAAAAAAATTTAAATATATAATAGTAATATCAAACTTCTGAGTAAAATCATGCACTTGTCAAAATATTTCAGAGAAAACTTTTTCATCAAAGATACTAAGTAAGAGTCAACCAGGTGGGTTTAATAAGAACTGAAAAAGGAGGAACTATTGTCCTGAACAGTCAGTGTATGTAGTGACCATATTTCCTCTTCGCTGAGTGACAGTCCTGCAGTGCTTGCTAGATCCATGAAATCTATTTTCAGTCTGTACTGTGTGCCGATTGGTGGAGTCAAAGCCACTAAAAGAAAACATTTTCTCCATATCTTCAAACATGTCATCAAACAATCCACCTCCAAAAGAAAACTCCTGGAAATGATGCCTCTGTCTACTAGAACCATCTTGCCGTGTCTGGAAGTGATTTTCAAAATGCTTCTTAGATCGAGTGTTTTGGTTTTGACCAAAAAAACTAAAGTCTTTAAATAAGTCATCAAAATTGAAATTAAAGGACTGCTCAAAAGGACTTCCACTACCTCTTTGTCCTTTACCATCAGTGAAAGCACTGTGTCCCAGTGTATCATATTCCTTTCTTCTACTAGCATCTGACAGTGTTTCATATGCTGGAAGAGATAAAAATATTTTAGTAACGACCTCCTAAAACACCTGAGTTCATTCAATTCTATATTTAGCAAAGGATTTCATGTAAGCAAAATGAAAGTAGTATAAACAAAGTTCTAAAAGAAGGCAAGGACTTCATCTTGATTCACTCCTGTATTATCAGTAGCTTGCACATTGATATCTGTAGTAAACACCCAGTAAGTGTCTATTAAGTAGATGCTACCATTACCATAAGTAAATATTCCAACTACAATTACAGAGTTCTTTAATCCTTCATAATTTTTGTGTGAAACAATTATCTGTATTAAAGAATTTAATAGTCAAAAAACTACACACTCAATTAACAGGAATTAAGATTTTTCTCTTCCTTACTAGTTGAAGTAAATGCATGATTCCAACTCCTCAGTCAATTACCATCACCCACCATTAATTATGATTGGTCATGGAGGGTAATTCATTGTATAACTACTATGGTTGTCTAAAGTAAAAATGTGTTTCATATTTTCCCTTTACCACATACTTGTGATTTGTAATATAGAACAAATAAGAAAATTTTAGAATCTATTTTAATCTACTTAGAATAGTTTCATAAATTGAGAATTTTGCATAAATTCCTTTTTACAGAGAAACACAGTTATTTCATCAATTACAGAATGAAATCATCTACCTTCAACCTTTTTAGATCTGTTCATTCATTCAGGAAACAAGTAAATATCCATAAAATGAGAGTCTTCTGACCAGTAATACTCAAGAGGGCTCAGAAAGAGTTATTTACCTTCTGCAATCTCTCGGAATTTTGCTTCAGCATCGGGGCTCTTATTTTTGTCAGGATGATACTTCATGGCTAATTTGTGAAAAGCCTTCTTGATTTGGCGCTCTGATGCTGATTTTGGCACACCTAAAATATCATAGTAGCTTTTTGAGGCCAGAATCAATTCCGTTATCATTAAAATGCAGATTGCAAAGATGAAGACTGACTGGGTAGTAGCCATTTCTAATATCCTAAGAAAAGAAAAAAAAGAAAAAGGTTAGCTATGGAATTAATGTTAAGAATTTTTTTTTTAAAGAAACCTAATAAAATTTTAGGATACAAGGTTTAAAAAAAAAAAAAAACCCAGTACTTGGGTGAGGTAAGATCATTGTGTTGAGGCCAGGTTCCACTATACAGTAAGTTCAAGGTCACATGAACTACACAGTGCAAGCCTGTTTCCAAAAAAAAAAAAAGAAAGAAAAAGACCAAAAGAACCTTCCACACTTGCAAAGTATGAAGCATGCATATATATATATATATATATATCCCCTACTATACTGTCAGTGTTACACTTAGCAATTTTTCCTTTTTTTTTTTTTTTTTCAGTACCGGGGACTGAACTCAGGTTCACTTAATTCTACTGAGCCATCTCCCCCAGCCTCAGAATATGAATTCTTGAAGGAAAGATTAAAAAAAAAAAAAAAAATACTACACTTAAAATATTATTGGATTTTCTTTTTTTTCAACTATGCTTGCTTATGATGGAGTCTCAGTATGTGTCAAAAACCAGTATCTAGCCAGGCCTGGTGGAACATTCTGGTAATATCAGCACTGGGAGGCTGAAGCAGGAGGAGGAGCATTGACTTTAAAACCAACCTGAACAACAAAGTGAGCTCAAAGTCAGCCTAAACTGCATAATGAAAACCTGCCTCAAAACGACTAAGAAAAAAAAAATCACTGAAGATGTTGTGTCTGTGTGTTTGCCCCATATATTTTGTGGAAAGGCAAAGCCAATAAAGACATTTTTCAATTTACACGAATTCTATTTGCTCTTAAGAAAGTTAATACGATTTGGGAGTTACAAAACCTGCATAAATGTAAGACTTTACATGTTTAACAAAGAAGTATGAATAAAAATGATCAGTTTAAAACTCGATAAAATTGAAACCAGGTGTGATGGCCTTTGTAATCCCAGCACTCAGGAGGTTGAGGTAAGGAGTTCAAGACCAACGGGTGAGCTACATAGCGAGTTCAAAGCCTGCCTAACCTGCATAGACCCCCCCCCAAAAAAAAAAACCAACTAAAATTTCTACTACGGTTGCCAGAAAAAAAAAAATCATACTTTACAGAAGTTAATTCTTACCTTCAAACTCCTCAGTACTGTACTTACTATGTCTTACCTATAAGTCTGTTTTAATTTAGAATTGAACTTAAACTCTTAGTACTTACTGAAATGCAATTCTAACGGAGTGATCCTGTTGTTTTCGAATACACCACCACAGGAGTCCTTACTAAGGTATGATGACACAAGATGACGAAAAGACGCCATGGTTTGTGGAAACTCTATTCCCCTTGTGGGATATGCTGAGAGCAATCAGCAGGTGGATTGCATTTTTCTTTCCCAGCGCTACTCCTAGCTACGACATCAAGGGTCAAGCACAAGCGCCTGGTCTGAGGGACACAATCGCAGCTCGCCCTAGGAAGCTGCGTCCAGGAAGCTTGCTCCCTCTCGAAGGGCGGTGTGCGAGTGACAGGCGCCTTCGGGAGGAATAAACGTCACCCCGCAGTCTCGGGGACAACGACAACTCCTTAAGAGTCAACCTTTAACGA
This sequence comes from Octodon degus, assembly GCF_000260255.1. NCBI lineage: Eukaryota > Metazoa > Chordata > Mammalia > Rodentia > Octodontidae > Octodon > Octodon degus. Next base: position 2,814,549 of record NW_004524715.1, read on the forward strand.
GAATCTGGCTTCTCATCTAAGAGGGACCCGCTGGACGGCAGTCTGGGCCCCTTTCCCGGGACAGCGGCGGCCGCGCGGCTCCGCGAGACCCGCGCCCGAAGGCGCCCAGCCCAGGGCTCCAGGCTGCCACCGAGCCGCCCCGCGCCCCACCAAGGCTCAGTCCCAACCCCAACAGTACTGTCCCGCGGCTCGGCCTCCTCCCTCCGCGCCCCGCGTCGGGACACGGTGCCGGAAGCCCCTGCGGCAACCGCGGCGGACGCCAACGCCAGGTCGGTCCACAGACAAAGGCTGCGGAACAGGGGCGCCCTGAGCCCACTCCCCGCGAGCGGTCCGGGCCTCGCCAGCACCCTCCGGGCGTAGCTCCCACAGACGGGGACACCAGCCGCCCCCGGCCGCACGCCGCAACCCGGCTGCTCACCCTGGCCCCGGCTGTGTCTACGTGCCGTCCGCGCGCCCTGCTGCGGCTTCCACGGCGACCTCCACCTCTGCCGCCGCGGCCGCGTTCCTCCAACGCCTGCTCCCTACAGGCGGGCGTTTAGCTGCTGGCGCCACCGCCTCAGGAGATGACCTACACGAAACGCTTTCCCATTGGCCCGCGCCTCCCACCTGACCTTGGCGCCCTACGCGCACGTGGAAAACTGTTGTTGCCGTTCTGCCTGAGCGTCACTTCCGCCCCCCACCAAGGGGGCGGTGCTAATGCCAGCGGAGGCGGAAGTCTGTCGCTGGTTCCGGCGTCCGTCCTCAGGGCGGCATCCCGGCGCAGGCGCAGTAGCTCCAGTGGCTGCGAATTGCGGCCCCGCCTCAGCGAGGAGGGGTAGCTTGTGCCTGGGTGTCCCGGGTCCTTACCCAAGTGATGCCCCGCTATTGCGCAGCGACTTGCTGTAAAAACCGCCGGGGGCGAAATAATAAAGACCGGAAACTGAGTTTTTACCCGTAAGTTGTTCCCTGGGCAGAGGCGTCAGTTTCGACCGTAGGCCACCGTCGGGGTGTCTGCTGTCGGGTTTGGAAATCTGTGTTGTGCCCTTCCTGTCTGGTCACCGCGCAGGGAGGACGCCAGGGCTTGGGTTCACTGTGGGTCTGTAGAGGCTGGGCTGCTGACGAAGCATGGGGCTGTTTGCTTTTAACAGAGGTAATAGTTGGTGCGGTGCCCGGTGATTTCCAGAGCCCTTCCCTCTTCTCACTTGACCTCATTTCATTGAATGACTTGATCCAGCGTTTAGGTTGAAATATCCAGCAAACGTGCCAGTTAGGAAGGTGCGCTCAGAGTTACAAGTCTTGTCGATAGAGAACTTTAATCGCGTTTTTCTCCTGAAAGATCGGGTAACCTACCGACCTTGAAAGTGTGCCAAGGAGCCAAGCGAGGTGTCAAACGCCTTTAAACCCAGCACGGGAGTGGCTGAGGTAGGAGGATTGCTGCGAATTCGAGGCCATCCTCGGCTACCTAGTGAGTTGAAAGCCGGTCCGAACTGCATAGCGAGACCCTGTCTCAAAAAGACAAAAGAAAAAAAGGAGTTTTGTGCTGTACATACCTTTCATTAGTACAAAGAATAAGGCATATGTTATACTCAGAATGGCTAGGATCACACAGTACTTCCGTGAAATTACAGAACTACTGATGGTTCTGCAGAAGAACACGGAAGTGGTGTTGTATAATAAAGAGCCTGCGCTTCAAAACTGCACCTACTAACTTCAAATCCTTGTCCCATTACTTTGCATCTGAATGACCTGCAAAATATTTAGCTCTCCATGCCTCATATCCTTCATATGTTAAGTGGAGATATTAGTAGAACTTACTTCAAGCTTACAGTTTGAAGAGTAAAACAGTACTGGCTGGAGGTACATGCTTAATATCTATATGAAAAATCCCGTGAAAATCAACAAATTTAAAATACGACGTTTCATTTTTCCTTGCTTTTAAAAATAATTTCATCTAGAGCTAAACTGGTTGTCTTTAATTTTGTTTAAATGTGTACGAAGTATGTTGTGAATCCAGTTTTACTTTAGATATGAAGCTGTTACTTGCTAGTGGTTCAGCTGTTTTCCATTATCCTACATAATGAGGGGAAAACATTATAACCCTACCCTAAATAATCCACGCTACAGGGTGGTATATCAAAGATTGTCTCCTTCAATCCCTTTCACAAGATACTGAGAGAGATTTGGGGAAGAAATAGGTGATAAGTACATGCTATTACATTAATGGCAGCTCTGAGGTGGTTTGTAGCAAAAGATCATGTTGAATTAATTCCTACATATATTTTTCCTTAAGCACCTGCTTAGGCAAGCACAGGGACCAGGGTTCAATCCCTGGCACCACACGCTGTGACAACTCTGCCCTGGCCACACTGAGCCAGCCACTGAGACCTGGCATGGTGGCGCATGCCTGTAATCCCAGCACTGGGGAGGCTGAAAACAATCACTCAAGTCCAAGCTGTGTAGTGAGACCTTGTACCTTAGATTACCAGATTATAATCCCAGAGTGCAAAAAAGGAAATTGAGACCGAGTCTTGCTATGTAGTTCAGGCTGGCCTCATTCCTGGTATCTTCCTGCCTCAGCCTACTGAGTCTTGGGGTTACAGGTATGTACCACCATGCCTGGCTAGAAGTCTTTCTGATTTCTGATTAACCTTTGTGGACCTCAGAGTTACCATATTTAAGAAGGAAAACATAGTAATGTAAATTAATTATAAATGTTTTTCCTCACATATAAAAGTATGTGAGTATTTTTTATTTCTATGTATTTTTTAAAATTACCTATATAATTCACATAAAAAAATGAAGTTTTTTTCATTCTAATAGCACCAAACTTTAGGAACTGAATTTGCTCACGCTAAAATTGTGGCATGCAATAATATATAAGTGTATATGAATTTAGTAAATACATGAATATAGTACCCTTTTTTACTGTAATTATCTTATATATGTTGGAAAAATTGAATAATTACCAGTTAACAAATTAACCAGTTAAGAAACAGTAGCACTAGAAAGGTATTAATTTAAGAAATAACATCCCAAGCAGTTTCTTAAAACATTTATTCGTTGAGGAAATAGTGTAATGTATGTACCTAAAAGGATATTCACAAAGTATAATTTTTATGACATGATAACAGGATATAGGTAAAATGCATTTTACAAATAGCATTCTTATGCTTGAATTTATATTTAAAAAGCATTATTCTAAAAGGTCTCATTTTAGATCTGCCAAATACTTGAATTTAATTCTTTTAGATTTTAAATGCTCTTACTTGTTTTTTTTGTTTTTTTTTCTTTTCAAAGTTTTATTGATAAACATATAGCAATGAGACAGTTTCAAATCAAATCGAAAGTACAGTTTCAACAAATAATACACTGCATACATTCTTCTTAGTGGTTAATTGCTGTACAAGATGCAGACTTGTGATCCTACTTACAAACACCATTAGAAAAAATCATTCTATTCATTAAGAGAATGCAACTATATATCTATCCCAACCACTTTGAATACACAGATACAAAATGGACATTCATAGTTATACCACAATTTTTTTTTAAGTTCTGTTGTTGAATATTATAGGTGTGTAAACTCAGCAAAATATTCTAAAAGAGTACAGAAGCCCATAATAGCATTGGGTCTTCTGTAAATGCTCTTACTTGTTATGCCTGTCATACTTAACCCCAGTTATTTATTTACTAGGACAAAATATTTCCGAAACGTAAATATTGTTTCTATGGTGAGAACTTCCAAAGGTGGATCATCTGATGTTTTTACGTAAGGGTATCAGTGTTAAAAGTTATTTCCTATAAAATACCCAGACTCTTTTTCCCTACAATCTTATAAACTTAATAACATTTAGAGGAAAAAATATATACTACTTAAGACAAGCATAAACTGAAAGTTTAAAATGGAGGTGATTATACAACAGCTACAATTTATATTAGACATTTGATAGGAAATTATAGTATTTTACAACAGAAAAAGAATACAAGCCACATAAGTAATTTAGAATTTTCTACTAACCACAAAAGAAAAGAAAAAAGTGAACTTAATTTTAGTGTTTTCTTTTAATTTAACCCCAAACTCCCTCACAAATGGGAAATTATTATGTAATATATGTGTTCAACTGTGTTCTTTGGAAAATCATCAGATGAAATATAAATCACTGTCAACTCGTGTTTAGAATATTTTGTTTTATTTATTTTATATTTTTTATGAGGTAAGGTCTCGCTGTATGGTCCAGACTGGCCTTGAACTCACTATGTAGGCCAGGCTGGCTTTGAACTCATGGCAATTCTCCTGCCTCAACCTTCCAAGTGCTGGGATTACAGGCATGTAGTATACTTTAAATCAAATTTATTTTAACAGTATGAAATTTTTTCTACCAAAGTATACCGTTATGCCAATTTTACCTAATTATACAGTACCACATTTGACTATGCTAGAGGCACCTTTAAATACAAGTTATTGTCAGCATAGGAATAAAATGTGATGAGAGCTGTATTGCCTTTGTCTGTTTTTTATGTTTGATTTGTTTCTTACAAAACATGAGTCTATTTTTAACATGTTTATTTCTTTTCCTTCAGAACTCCTTTTGCAAAACTCCAGAGTTCCTAACCTGTTGCTTACAGAAGTCAAAAATGCTACACTAAGTTATATGTAGATAGACTTGAAGCTGATGCTTATAAAGAGAATGGAATCTTAGTAGGGTTTTTTTGGTCAGTATTCATTTTATTCAATTAAACTGTTTAAATTAATATTTTCCTGTAATAAAAATCTTAGTATAAGTAGCCAAAAGCTTAATGCTGCCTAAAATTATAAACAATAAATCATTTGACTTGTGGAAACAGTATGAAATGCATTTGAATGATAATCTAATTTATACAAACATTTCTATTTATGCTTCCTACTTCCTGTTTGTTGTACAGCAAAATAAAAGTGGAACATGATCCATAAAAAATGGATTTTATCCTTCTCAGGAATATATATTTTACTTCCAAGATGTTGAGCTATGGATTTTACAAGCTTAATCTCAGGCAAAATCATTAGCTAAGGATCATATCTTAATCTTCAGAGGTAATGGGATACTTAAGATGCTCTTATTTGATAAGTATAGCTGCTTTGCCTTTGCAGCACGTGACCAATAAGAACACATAGACATACAGGCCTGGCATCTGGCAAAATTATAAAACAAATAGTAAACTTCCTCTTTTTTTTCTTTCTCTTATTTTCAGGTTTCCTCTACATGACAAAGAAAGACTTGAAAAGTGGTTAAAGAATATGAAACGGGATTCTTGGGTTCCCAGTAAATACCAGTTCCTGTGTAGTGACCATTTTACTCCTGATTCTCTTGACATCAGATGGGGTATTCGTTATTTAAAACAAACTGCAATTCCAACAATCTTTCCTTTGCCTGAAGACTGTCAGGTATTGGAGTTGGGTTCGGGGCTTATGTTGAACAGCATGGCACCTTTCAAGGGCAGATTACAAGGCAGGCAATGAGGTAGAAAGAAAAGGCAAGATAACTTGGAAAAGCATATTGAGAATAAGGAACACTAATTTTTTTTTTTTTTTTTTTTTTTTTAATGTATTTGGTACAAGGTCTGTAGGGTCTACAGGGTCTCACTAGGTAGATTGGACTCGTAGTGATTCTACTGTTTTCAACCTGCCAAGCACTGGGATTACAGACGGGTGCCACCACGCCCAATCTCAATCCCTGTCTCAGTGCACCCTAGGGGCGAGGCTGGCACAGCACACCAGGCCACTGTGCTCTGCCTAAGCACGCACTTTAGTCTGCTGAGCTATCTGGTCAGCCCAGGAACACTATTTTTTTATTTTAAGTATGTTAATTTCTATAAAATTTGAACTGTTGTGAAACATGGTTTAAGAAAATCAGAAGATAGCACATTATGCATTATTAGTTTATTGACAAAGTTAAGCTTTTTTTAACTTGTCATTTGAATGATCCAAAATGTTTTTGTCATATTGATGGGCTGCATGTTTTTTTAAAACATTAAGATATATTTGTTATGTAGTTAGAACATTTTTTTTAACTGAATAAATTTACTTGACCAATATACTGCTCAAAATTATACTTCAACAGTCAGTACTAATAAGAGAGTAAGCTGATAAGGGTGTCTTTTTTAGAATATGAAAATATTATTTTCCAGGGAAAGGACCCTTCCAAAAAAAAATCTCAGAAGAAAAAGTTGGAAGATGAAAATGAGGTATGTCTAAAAACCAAGTCAGAAAAATCATTTACATTAAATGAGACAAAGAAAAATATAATTAACACAGATGTGCTCCCTGAACGTGCAGACTTAGTTGATTCATATGCTGTGGTGAATCCAGCAGCTCCTAATGCAGGAGGTATACAAAATAACATATTAACTCTTAATCTAATTGCACAAGATAACAGAAAAGCACAATCTACTTTGAAAACATCAGTCAACCAAGATTCACATAGAAGTGGTTTTCATACGTCTTTTGAGAATCAAAATTCTACAACTATTACTATGACAACTTCAAATTCAGAAGATATTCAACAGTTTTTGGAAACACAAAAAATTCTTGAAATAACTACCAATCATCTTAATCCTAATCTTACAAATAATTCCATGGAAATTAGTTCACAGGAAAATCCATTCTTATTCAGCACAATCAGCTCAGCAGTTGAAGACTTAAACAAAGAGTCTCTTATTGCCATTTTTGTGCCCACAGAAAATTTGAAACCTGTTGATAATTCTTTTATACCAACCCAAAAAGAAACCATGGAAATGGAAGACATAAGTATTGACGACTCCTTATATAAGGATGTAGATCATGGGGCAGAAGTTTTACAAATTGATCATTCTTACTGCAGACAAGACATAAATAAGGAACATTTATGGCAAAAAGTCTCTAAGCTACATTCAAAGATAACTCTCCTTGAGCTACAGGAACAAAAAACTCTAGGTAGGTTGAAGTCTTTAGAAGCACTTATAAACCAGCTAAAACAGGAAAACTGGCTTTCTGAAGAGAATGTCAAAATTATAGAAAACCATTTCACAACATACGAAGTCACTATGATATAAAGAGGTTTGTAATTTAAAGAATTATGTGTAATGGGAACCTTTTTTCTATATAAAATTCTCATTTTGGGGCCAGGGAGATGGCTCAGCAGAATAAGCACTTCCCTGGCAAGTGCAAGGGCCTGAGTTCAATCCCTGGTTCCGAAAAAATAAAATAAAATAAAATAAAATTCTCATTTTAATGAAGCTATGAAAGTACTCTTAATACCATGAAATAATCCTACTCTGAAAATGTATATTCATAACACAGTTTTAAGAGTTATTAGAAATAGTTTTATTGATAATTTTTTCACATTAAAGTCCAAATAGTAATGATTAAATAATAGAATTTGATCATAAAATAAAAAGATACGGTTAAAAAAAAAAAAAAAGATACGGTTAAAACACCCAGAATATTACCAGTTTTGAGTCTACTGCTGGTATATGAGTTAAGCTATTTACTTTGTCGGTTTTTTTGTTTGTTTATTTCCTTTTTTGGCAGAACTGGGGATTGAACTCAGGCCCTTGCGCTTGCCAGAGAAGCACTTACTCCACTGAGTCATCTCCCTGGCCCGCTATTTACTTTGTTTTTTTGTTTTCGGAACTGGGGATTGAACTCAAGCTATTTACTTTGGATCTCAATCTCTAATCTAAAAAATAAGGACGTGTGTGTGTGTGTGTGTGTGTGTGTGTTTCGATGTAGGTTCTTACTGTGTACTCCAAGCTGACCTTGAATTTACTGTGTAGTCCCAACCGGCCTCTTAACCCACAGCAATCCTGATTAGCCTCCCACATGCTAGAATTACAGGCATGTACAGCCACACCCAGCAAATACCTGCTTTTTGTGTCTTGAAATTTCTGTTTTGTTTGATTTGATTTGAAGGCAGTGTCTTCCTGTGTAGTTCAGGCTGGGGTTGAATCCAGGCTGTCTTCAAACTCCTGATAATGCTCTTGCCTCAGTCTCCCAAGTGCTGGGATTATAGGCATGTACCATCACACCCAGCTTTATTGCCTTTCTATTACCTTCATTAGGACAATTTTCCTTTTTCATTTTTTAACTCTTTTATTAGTACATACTTGTCATAGATACTAATCACATTCAGCATAGAACAGATTTTCTATAAGAAAATAGTAAAAGTTGGATAGGATTTGTATTAGGTTAGTCTCAGTATATATTTCATTCTGTATTTCTTGGACTTTTGGCACGTAATTATGTATCCATAATATATAACAAAATACTGATTTTATTTCACTTGAGTGCAGCACTTGAGAGGTACTTTAAACTTGAATATATATTTAATACCTTATAGATAGCTGAGAATTATAATACATAACTAAGTTTAACATCTTTATGAAGTTATAAACCAAAAATTTTAATGAAATTAAAATTTTTTAAGTACATATAAATTTTAAGTACATATAATTTTAAGTACATATAAATATATTTTAGAAATCATAGTTTATTTCTTCATAGATGTAGCTTTTAAAATGTATGCCTGTCATTTTATAAATCCAAAATAATATTACAAATTGTCACTTATGTATATTTTACTAAAATTTATGAGCAAGAAATTACACAGATAAGTGGTGATGACTTTAGCCAGTTATTCTCTTAGAAAAGAGAAGGTATATAAATAAAAATACTGTTTATATCTGCATGAATTTAAGAACAATACACATAAAATAGACTGTGATAACACAAATGTGAAAAATAGGTGTTGTATGTTCCTCCCCAAGTTGGCAGTCGGTAAAATATATTATTGCCTATCTGTCTGATTCTTAACTTTCTCGTGTGTTAAGTGAAAAGTGCTATTATGTATCTTAAAGCACAGTAGTGCAAACTATAGGGAAATGAGTTTTGTGAACCTGGAAAATAGGAGGTGCTCAATAAGCGTTAGTTAATTCTGAATATGTATAAGTTATTTTGTAAATGCAGAGCAGTTGTTTTTTACATATTTGATTCTCCCAGTGAATAAAATTAATATTATTTGACAGTGTCAGATAATTATAAAAAAGCAATAGTTTTATAAGTTACCATGGGGGGAGGTGGCCGAAGTATTCTCACGTTGCATTTTGCTGTTACTTAAATAGTACAAATGAAAAGATGTTAACCTTAAGTCTCAATAACATAAATGTTTCAACCCAATTTTTAGCACTGTATATCGTTTGTATTTGTTTAAATTTAGGTTTTCCTGGAGTACTTTATGTACTTGGATGTATTTTATTATACTCGATGAATCTAAGCAAAAAGTATTTTCTTTGATTTTATATGATCAGTTGAGGATGTTCTCAGCCTAACCCAGTTAACCTGTAAGTTACATATGCCGATCCTGGCCTGCTTTGTTTCTGACTTGGACATCTAAAAGAATCTGTTAGATAATCTTATCTGTTTTCAGACTTTCTCCTCTGTATCATCCTAGATTCTGTCATCTTTACCTAAACTACATATCTAACGATTATGACCTACCATTAACTTTTGTAGCTCAGATGTCTCGAAATATTCTCTAGCACCTTTAAAATAAAGCCAAATTGTTACCATTGTCTCGGTCATCTTTTTGTATTTAGCCTGTATTTTATCCACACTGGATTTCTTAGCATTTTCCAAAGACCTAGACATGTCAGTCCCTCTCTTTATAGCTTGTTTTATTCCCTGAACTGAACCAGTCTGTCAAAAATTATACTTCAATATTAGTAAAATTTTATACCTATATTCCAGTCAAAATTGTTCCACTGTGGCCCATAGTACTTTTATAGCACTGTAATGTCATCTGTTATATTTTATATGGCATAATGATATGCAGTTAATGATATGCTATATGCTGTTCTGTAGTGTGACCTTGTGCCTTTATTAAGAGGTGGAGTTGTTTCTCTCCCTGCATGGCTTCTTGAGTGATTTGACCAGGAGAATATAAAGTGACTGCCAATTCTAAACTTGGCCCTTAAAGTAACCTGGCATTTTCCATTTCCTCTTTAGAATACTTCCTTTCTTAGGTTCTGTGGTTACCTGGAAAATTCTGATACTGGGCTCTAAAGAAAGACATCAGACTTGAGTAAAGTTGCTATGTTGGAAACAAATCCTCAAGAGTCAGCTGCTTGCTCAAATAATTAACTACAGTGTTGTCATAATACCTAGCTATTCCAACCCTGGGTAATATACCTTAGAGAAATGCCAACCTATGTCTTCACAAGAGCTTGTACACAAATTTTACAGCAGAATTATTTGTAAAATCCAAAAGATGAAATAACCTGAGTGCCCATCAACTGATGAATCACTAAACAAGGCGGCATATCCCTGCAATGGAGTATTTAGTTTGCCCTTTAAAAAAGGATGTTCTCCTACTTCAACAAGGATGAACTTAGAAAACATGAGAGAACCCAGTTGTAAAATGCCATGCACTTTATATGAAATGCTCGGAATAGGCAAATTTATGGAAACAAAGATCAGTGGTTCCCAGGTCTGGGGCGAGAGGAAGATGAGTGAATATGGTGCTGCTTGGAGGGTGATGAAAATGTTCTGGAAATAAGAGTGGTGATGGATGCACAAATTGGTGACTATATTTTAAAACTGCTGAGTTGTATGCTTTAAAATAATTTTATACAATGTGTGCGTATAGTACAGGGTCTCACTGCACAGATCAGACTCTAGTGATCCTGTTTTCAGCCTCCCAAGTGCTGGGATTACGGGTGCATACCACCACGCCCAGTCTCAGTTGCCCTCTCAGCACGATGGGGGGAGCGGGGAGGCCGGCACAGCATGTCAGATGGAACCCAGGTCTCTGCATCTGCCTAAGGAGGCGCTTTAATCTGCTGAGCTATCTGGCTGGCCTAATAAACTATATTTTAAAAGGCTCAGCTGCTTTAGATAATACCAGATGTAGAAGAAACACATCACTTATCTGAGCTCTTTTTAGATTCCTTAACTTTTGGCCAAAATAAAATACTTGTTTTAAGCTAAAGTTTTGCAGCAGATGACCAAAACCACCCCTTCTCTGCTAGCTTCTTCCTTGCTCTGATGTAGTCCATTCTCCTGTAAAACCTTGTCTCAGTTACTCTTCTCTTGTTCCTGGGACAAATATCCAACACCCAGAAATAAGGAAGAAAGGTTTATTTAGCTCACAGTTTGTGAAGGTTTTGAGTCCATACAAAGCTGGCTCCAAGGCAGACTGGCACATGGCAGAGGGCAGCAGTTCATGACAGCGGAATACAGCAAAACATCAAGAGCAAATGGGAGGAGAAATGACAAGAGCAAGTCTGTCTCCCTTATGCTGCGTTCAGGCTAGCCACCCCAGGCTGGGTGTAGCACTCACACCCATAATCTCAAAAGCACACAGCCATAATCCCAGTAGATCATGAGTTAATCACAAACTGTAAATCTGCCCATGACTGCATGAGACTTTGAGGGGACACCTAGACACAAACTGTAACAAACCTTCAATAATATTGCCCTTCCCTCTGTTTTACTAGCCTGAAGCCCATTTCTGGTTGAAAAATATGCTTTCCCTCTTCTGTTTCAAAATTAGTAGCTGGAGAAGCATAAAAATTGACTGGCCTCCAGTGGGATCCAGCAGGGTCATTTCCTTTCTCAAGTTCATAGCCCTGCTTTCAACTTCTTCACACTCCTGCCTTCCTCTTCCCCTCACTCCTGCAATTCCAAACAGAATTTCATCACATGCTTCATGGAGAATATTAAAACAAACACTGCTAACTAGATTCCCTTAAGGATTTTTTTTTTTTTTTTACCAGAAATTGAACTTGGGGCCTTGAAATTGCCAGGCTGGTGCTTGTGCCACTGAGCTGTATCCCTAGCCAATTAGGAAGAAATTAGGGTAAAGTTATATGTGAGGAGCCCTGATAAAATGATGGATTAGCTGCTTAAAGGCAAAGATACCATGGAGCTGCTCTCTGCCCTGTGTGAGAACACAGGAAGGCAGCCAACCACAACTGGGAAGAGTTTGCACGTGAGAATCTGGCTGCAGCACTGTGATCTTGGACTTCCAGCTTCTAGACTGGGGAGAAAAGAAGTCTCTGCTTTGTAAACCATCCAATCTGTGGTATTTTGTTGTACAGCCTAAGCAAAGCCACTTATGTAACCTAAAACAATGAAATTGAATAAAGTAAATCTACGTGCATCAAAATATTTTGTCATTCATAGTGTACTTCAGAGAAACCTTAAGAAAAAAGAGCAATCCATCATTAATCTGTTACCAAAACTTGAGTGGTTCTGTCCCAAATTTCCAAAGTTTAGGTTTTGAATAGCATCTCTATAGCATGAAACAAATTGTGTCTGTTGTCTAATATGATACACCTTTGCTCTCTTACATCATTAGAGAATTTATTCACTTCATGCCCCTCTCCACAAACCCTGCATCTTCTACTACTAGAAAAGAAACATTTTCTTCTCATGTTAGTGAGAATTCATTCTCTGAAAGGGACATTCTCAGGCGTTTACTCTGCTTTTCCCTGCCTCTGCCACACCTTTATGTGTGTTATCTGTTCTGTTCAGTTTGTCCAAGTGTTAGCTTTTCCTTGAAAAACTGTATGTCTATTTTATTCCCTCTTCAGCATTGTAATGTGGAACTATTTTTGTCAGTATTGTATATATTTTAAAAGAGCTTGATTGAATATATTCAAGAAATTAAAATGACTATATCACTTTGGAAATTAGAACTGACAGATCCTAAAAGATACGTACTTTAAACATTCTATTTTAAAGAATAAAAAATTTAAAAGCAAAAATGATGTGAAATTAGATGTTCTTATTTCGGGGCCAGCCAAATAGCTCAGCGGATTAAAACACCTGCAAGCAGGCTCAGAGGCCAGGGGTTCGATCCCTGTTCCTGTCATGCCAGCCCTGTCTGCAGGGCACCCTGAGACAGTAATTGAGACTCGGTGTGGTGGCACGTGTGCCTATAATCCCAGCTCTTGGGGGGCTGTAATCAAGTGGATCACTATGAGTCTGATCTAGTAGTGAGACCCTGTTGACTTCCCTAAAATATAAATAGATAAATAAATGTTTTGTTATATCTACAAATTATCTTGTGTTAGGTGAACTTTCCTTCTTTCATGACTTCTTTTGAATATATTACCTAAGAAGATAAAAATATTGAAACTTTTTTTATCCCCTAGTAGTTATACAAATACTATCAACACATTTTTAAAATTTATGTAAAACATTCCACTGGGATTCAACCCAGAGTGCAGGCCCGTCGTGTGACTGAGATCACCTGGGGCCCACCGGATCCTGATTTGACCCAGAGCCCAGGCCCCATATGTGAATGAGACCTCCTGGGACTCACCAGATCCTCATTCGACCCAGAGCCTAGGCCCAGCATGGAACCCTTCAGCAGAACTTCCTGCAAAAAGGCTAGAGGCAAGACCCACCCAGCTGATTCAGGAGCAGAACATCTTGCCAGAGTGGCACAGAGGGTTCACCTCCAAGGGCTGCAGCAGGAAGAAGTGGAGCAAAGCAGCCAGACCCCAGCCAGATCCAAACCACATCCACCTGGAGGAGTCTGGACTTCATAGATCTGGACCTGGTACTAAGGTAATAACTAAGCTCTACACCAAAGGTCAGAAGACAGTGGTATACAAAATGACGAAGAGAAGGAACAAAATGTAGTCTCAGACCATGAGTCCACCCAGAACAAATGCAGAAGACACTAGCATAGAGTAAATTAGAAATCACACACCTGAAATCTCTGAAATAAAGCATTGGAAGTAAAGAAACAACTACAGAAAGGTATAGAAATCAGATCAGAAATAATTTCTGAAGTACAAAAAGAAATAACTATAATCAAAGAAGTACTAAGTGCTTCTCAAGAAAACACTGATAAAAAATAGAGCAGGATATAAAAATGATGGAATCCTTGAATCAGCAATATAGCAAAGAAATAGAATGCATGAAGCAGATTCAAAGTGATATACAAGAAATTAAAACCTTAGTCACAAGCTGGCAAAACTATTTGAATGAAAGTGAAAATAGACTTACAGACCTTCAAGACACCATTGCAGCTAGTTAAAAAGTAAGAAAAGATCTCCTAAAAACAACTAGGATGCAGGAAAAAATTCAGTACCTGCAAGACGATGCAAAGATGAATAATGTGAGACTAATAGGCATCAATGAAAAGGAGTCAATACAAATGATATAAAAAGAATATGGGCAGAAGTAATAGCAGAAAACTTCCCAAATATGGGGAAACAATCTCACATTCAGTAACTGAAGCATATAGAACTCCAAACACATCAACCCAATTAAAAACACACCCACACATAATAATCAAGATCCCAGAAATTCAGCACAGGAACAGTATACTAAAAGCCACTATTGAAAAGAAACAGATCACATTTAAAGGAAAACCCATCAGAATAATGGCAGATTTCTCTTCACAAACCATCAAATCAAGAAGAGCATGGAGCAAAGTACTTCAAGTCTTGCAAGAAAACAAATTCCAACCCAGACTGATATACCCTGCAAAACTCTCTTTCAAGTATAATAGAGAAATGAAATACTTCCATGACAAAGAACAACTTAAGAATTTCATGATGACAAAGCCAACCCTACACAGACTACTAAATGATGCTCTCCATAGAGGAAGCAAAATTCTGACAACTCCATAATGAGAATGGAAAGAACCCACCAAGTAGGGCAAACAATTAAACACAGGAGAATAAGAGGTATATAAAAGTAGTCTTTCAGTTATTCTTTTGTGTACGGCAGCAAAATATTTCCATCAGCACACTCTACAAATGAACTTCTCCTGCACCCTATGGGTCATGTTTCCAGCTGGGTCTACAGGGTGGATTTCAAGGAAATAGCAGTAGCTCAGTCCCACAAGTGACACCTGGCCACCAGGGAGTGTCATGGACATTATCCATGTCCACAATACACTAGACCTTTGTGCGATATCCTATCCCCAAACTGTTAGAAGTGAGTGTAATTTATTTGCCATCCCAGGATTTTTATTATGTTTATTCTTAGTACTTCTTTACTATCATGAAAACTATTTCTTAGTTCAATTGTTTTGAAACATTTAATTTGTAATTAATTAGTATTTAATTTTCTGAATATTGCTTAATCTCAATTTTTGTTCTAAGATTTATACTGCATCTTTTTTTTTTAAATTTTATTTATTTGTGTGTGTGTGTGTGTGTGTGTGTGTGTCCCCAGCTCAGCCCACCAGGGGGCGGGGCTGGCTGGCATGTGGTGCTGGGGATGGAACCACGGTCCCTGTGCTTTGCTAAGCTTGTTCTAAGTAGGTGCTTTAGACCACTGAGCCATCTCACCAGCCCAAAGCCATG
>NW_004524715.1:2831266-2833046 GCF_000260255.1 Octodon degus
TTATTTATTTATTTATTTATTTGGTATAGGGTCTTGCTACTCAGCTCAGACTTGTAGTGATCCTCCTGTCTCAGCCTCCCCAGCGCTGGGATTATAGGCATGTGTCACTGATACAGGGAGAAAAACTGATCTGAGGTGGGTGACCTCCAAATGATAGAGGGAAGTTTCACATTTGTAGAGTGATTTTATCCTGTGAAGAAGGAGAATTTAAGAGGGATTGGAAACAAAATAGTAATAACAGAAGAGAAATATAGCAAAAGCAGGGCTAAAGAACAGACCATCGCACACTCTTTGGGAAGCTGGAGAAGAGAAAAAAAGAGAAAGAATGAAAGAGAAAGCAAAGTAATATAAAGGCAAGCCAGAAAGACTAGAGATAATGTTCATTCTCATGAAAATAATTTAAAAAATCAAGAAAGCTGAGGAAAGAAGCAGGACAAAACCAAACAATAAAGGTAGAACTAAAACAACCTGGCCCCCAAAAAGGAAAAGAGAAAAACAGAAAAAGGAAACCAAAACAATCTAATTAATGGAAAAAGATAAGAATAATCATTCCTCTAATGCCCCCTGTTCTGTATAGTGTTGCAGTCAAAGCCAGACTTTGTGCTGAGTAAGACCACCAAGTCTGCAGTAGGGTTACTGCTGGGGGCAGGACTGATCTTTAGCACGTCACTGACTAGTCTCACATGTTCTCATAGGGTGGGATGAGTGCCCGTGTTCTGCCACTGGCCACGGCTGCTTGCCTGCTTGTGCATCCTAGACATTTTCTAGGATGGCCTTGAAGCAGTGATAAAACTACCTAACATAAGAAAAATACAAGCAACACATAAAATGAATTAAAATTTTAAAGGTAGATAGTGCTGAATGTATTAGACTATTTGATGAGTGGATGTGATGAAATAAATATTCAGGTGTTTAGTGTATAATTAAGAATGAAATATAGATTTCTTTGGAGTTATTAGATCCAGCTTGTCTTTTACATAATGGACAAATCAGGTTAAAAACTTTACACCACATAGTTTGTTTTCTGTTGCTGTTGACCTGCAAGAGAATATACTTTTGCATATACAGGTAAATGTTTTACAATTTCTGCATAAAAAACCTATAGGTATTAAAAATATTTTATTGATATTATGAAAAAGAAAGAAGAGGGAGATAATAGAATATAAGAAGCTAGATTTTTTTTTTTCTTTTCAGAACTGGCGATTGAACTCAGGCCCTTGCACTTGCCAGGGAAGCACTTATTCCACTGAGCCATCTCCCTGGCCCCTAGAAGCTAGATCTTTTGAAACAGAGAAGAGGACTGAGAAATGGAAGGGAGAAGGAAGGAGGGAAAGGGGATGAGAAAAGAATTAGGATGCGCCAACTCCCCATGAGGAATATGATCATTATGTACTGCAAACACATACTGGTGAAAAAGCAAATAAAAGTGAAAATTTAAAAGCTCTAAGGGGGAAAGTTTTCCAAGATTCCAATAGGTTATGGCCCTAGTAAGAATTACTGAATTATTATGGTGGTCATCTAATATGGCTGAAGCCCTTAAAACAACAGCTCATCTTCCCAGAGACCACCTCCCCACTTCTCCAACTGAACCCAGGATGCAGTTTCCTTTCACCTTTCCCGCCACCTCAGGGAAGGCCCAGTCAGCTCCTCAGGTCTATCTAAACTTCCCAGGAAGATGGCTCAGTGGAATGAGCGCTTCCCTGGCAAGCGCAAGGGCCTGAGTTCAATCCCTGGTTCCACAAAAAATAAATAAATAAATAAATAAATAAATAAATAAACT
>NW_004524715.1:2833146-2836639 GCF_000260255.1 Octodon degus
CAAAGGCCATAAAAGCCTCAGCCTCCTTTTGTTCCAATCCAGAGAATTCCTTATCTTCCCAAATTCTCTCCGTGTCCTCTAAGATGATGAAGTCCATTTTCCTTTATTAATAAAGCCCCTTTTCCTTTTCCTTCTGCGTGTTTCTCTGCTAAGACACCATTAAAACCTATCACCCTGGTTTAGAGTCAAGGTCTCCAAGAAGATGGTTAAGAAGTTCCCTTTCTAAGGAAACTGACTGAAAATTTATTAGAGAAAAGTAGGCTATAAATGAAAATCAAGATAATCATATACTTTCTGGAATTATTTTTCTAGACATCAGCTTATCCTTCCATTACTCTAGAGATGGAAGTCAGAAAAAGGTAAAGTCAAAAGCAGAGCAGAAGTTGTCCCAAGTTTGTGGCAATGGAAAGCCCCAGCACCAGAGCTGTTCTGCAGGCCTAGATAGCTGTCTGCCCAATGAGAGGTTCAGGAGGGGAGCTCCTTAGGAAGATTAAGCTTGTTAGGAAAACTTGATAGACTTTACAAGCCTGTAGAACTCTGACTCTTAAGAGAAAATTTACAAACCTGGGTCAAATTTAGACATTAATGAATTCACTGTAGATACAGAGAAAAGTTCAAAGAAACCAAATAAAATTTTTGTTTTATTTGTTTTTTGTTTTTGAGCTAGGGTCTAACTATACAGTCAAAGATAGGCTTAAATTCACTATATTCTAGGCTGGTCTCAAACTCGTGGTTTTCCTCCTGCCTCCAGTGTGCACCTCCACACCTGGCTAAAGTCAGACAAATATTGACACCACATGTGCAAGAAAAGTCATGCTATCATATCTGAGTACATCACTATGATTACCCTGTAAAAATAATGTAAATGAAGTATTATCACCTGTATAATTATAAAGGAAAGGAGGAAGATAGCATGAGAGGCCTGTGTGTGAGTGTGTGTGTGTGTGTATGTGTGTAAACTGCACATAAATTAAAAAAGCATAAAAGTGAGCAGAATCTCATTCAATGTGGTGGGAGGACAAAAGGTAAATACCTACCAGCAATTTTTAGAAATAGCTAACAAGCATGCTATTTTGTGTCCAGTACATAAATTCATTACACAATGAATCTGCAGCTACTTCTAGCAGGGGTTTGCTCTGAGATCATGATGTGGAGGAGGACCACTGGTATTTGGATAACAAGGTATTACAGTTTGGATCAGGAGACTCCCCAACAGGTGTAACATGCTTGGTCACCAAACTGTGCCTCTATGCAGAGGGGGTGGAACCTTTAGGATAATTGTGATGAGCAGTTTAGAGATGAGGGCCCAAGCTGCAACCCAGAGCTCACCTACTGTTCACAAAGTGCCAGCACTGCAAGTAAACCTGCATGCTGAGACCTTAGTTGTGAAAAAAATAACTGTTATCTGATGCTTAGGTGTTAGGGTGACTTGGCTCTCATGCAGACAGAGAGTTCTGGGCGTCCACTGCAGGTGCTACCACAGGCCCTTAATGGTGGGGCAAGGTAACCATGGACTAAACTTGTGGAATCCCTGAGTCAAAATAAATCTTTCCTCCTTTGAAGTTGTTTTTTTCAACTACTTTGTCCCAAAGACAGAAAGGTGATAGACATAGGAGACTTGCAGAGCTGACTTTTAAGTGCATGTGTGGAAGCTGTGGGCTTGCTTCTGTCTATTCTTAACACCAGATGTTTATGATGTGTCAGAAAGCTTTCACTTCTGCTTCAAAATATCCTTCTTGATATACAAGCTCTCTTTTCAGGATCCAAAGTGAAAGTGTTTTAGCCTCTTTGCTTGGCACAATTCCTACTACAAAGTCAGAGTTCTATAAATACTTGTGAACAATAGCACCTACTAAACCATATTTTAGAAACTATTTTGCAGGATCTAATTCTAGTTACACTTTTTACGATACTATGTATATAAATTAACCAATTTACAGCTTCCTGAGTATATTATTGCCCATTATTCAGGCAGATTCTATTAAAATATTATGTTGTAGTATAAATAATGCTATTTAAATCTCTCCTGACATGTAACAACCAGTGTTTAGTAAAGGTAAAATATCACTCCCTCTAAATCATTGTTTTATAAATTGAGGGTCTGGACCATGAGAGGCTTCCAAGAGGCTTAATTTTAATAAAAATTTTGTATGTATAGACATTTTTCTGGAAAGAGCTCATAATTTTATTAGATGTATAAAAAGATAAATGATCCCCTAAATTTTAAACACCATAGCTCAAGATAGTAATACTTTACATTTTCTCTTGGGCCATTCTTCAAAGAAGCATAAAGCATTTTGCATATTTTATTCTCTTAAGTCCTGAAATACAGAAATGGGAAAGATACTATTCTTGTTTGCATACACAAATGCCAGTTCAGCTATGTGATTCTGATTAGGAATAGAACTAGAACTAAAAGAAAATTTGGACCACATTGAAAGCGGGTTGGAAAAATTCTACACATTCTTACAAGTCTTCAACTAATACTGGTTCATAATTTTCTGAGAAATGTTCAAATAGCTACACAGAATATCAGAAAATAAATTCCAGGTTATAGTAAGTGTCTTTGGGTTACTGGAAAATAATGTCTAAGTTTGATTCTTCTTTCTTTTTTTATGAGTAGAATATATTTATTGAGGGAAAGAAAGCTACTGTCCCAGAGAAGGACAGGAGGGGGGCCCATGCGGGTTGTCCCTTGATTCTTCTTTCTGACACATTATTCAAAATGAGAAGCAATGAAGCAGGATCCAATTTCAGAAAGAACCTAATCTTTAGATTTTTTTTTTTTTGGTACATGGTTCAAATTTGCTATTTCTAAAAATATGTTCTTAAATATTTACAGTGACCTAGAATATCATAAATGTGAAATGAAGTTAATTATATGGAGCTTATAACCTTGGTTGAGCTATGAAAATGAATTTACTGCCATAGACTAGAAAATACACAAACCATGACTGAAAACAAAAGTAATCAATTCAGCCAGTGGCATTAAAATGTAAGAAGTTTTATGGGGAATGAAAAGTGACAGGTGAAGGATACCATTCAGATTGTTCAAACAATCCCTGGAAAGTCATTAAATAAGAAATATCTGTTCTTCATTGGAACATTAGGTAATATGCTATAGATACTTGTTTTGCCTTGTTAAAATTTAGTGCTTTAGGAATCTGAAACAACTTTTAGCACATCTGCTTAGTTTAGTTAATTTGGGAAATAATAAAATACAAAAACAATACAATGTTGTGTGATAGGAAAGGCAGAGGGGTGGGACTTGGAAGATCTAGTCGTTACTTTTGGGAATATGAAGAAGTACATTATTAGGGATCATCATAGAAATGAATTTCTGAAAAGAGTTCTGTAAACATTTTTTCTTGTTAGTACTAGGGATTGAACCCAGGTACATCCTCAGGTCTTCTTCTCCTTCTCCTTCTCCTTCTCCTTCTCCTTCTCCTTCTCCTTCTCCTTCTCCTTCTCCTTCTCCTTCTTCTCCTCCTCC
>NW_004524715.1:2836739-2847617 GCF_000260255.1 Octodon degus
TTCTTCTTCTTCTTCTTCTTCTTCTTCTTCTTCTTCTTCTTCTTCTTCTTCTTCTTCTTCCTCTTCCTCTTCCTCTTCCTCTTCCTACTTTCTTCTTTCTTCTTTCTTTCTTCTTTCTTCTTTCTTCTTGTTCTTTCTTCTTCATCTTCCTTTCAATTTTGAGTAAAAAATTTAAAAAATTTCTTTTAAGGATTGCAAGATGGAACCCTTGATAGAAAGCAAAAAGTTAATTTTTGTTTATACAGGTCTTAACTTAGTGTCTTAGTGAGACCCTACTCAAAACCTATTAATGAAATGAAAGACAACAAAGTCACCCTGAGTAAAATTAAAGTAAACTGCTTGTTCCTTGGCAATAACAAAATACTGAGTAAAGTGGCACAACTATTAAAAAATACAACACTCTTGATTTTTAAGAAGAATTCATGGCATAGATAAAATTGCTTTCAAACTTAGATAAATAGTTTCACAATATCCTTCTCTCTCTCCCCCTTTCTCCTCATCTAGGGAATCATTGGCCTCTCAGTATACCCCAGGGAGAAATGGTAGCAGGAATGAGAAAAACATAGATAAGAAAACAAGAGATGGTCAGGTGCTGGCTCATTTTCATGGTTGGCAAAGAACCCCAATAACAACACTAGCGGTGTTTATTTATACCTTTGCAAAGTTAGTATCACGTGACACAAGGTTGCCTAGTGACATAGCTGATATTGACCAGACAGGAAGCTTTTCTCAAGACATTAGCACATGGTTCAAATTTGCTATTGCTAAAAATATGTGCTTAAATATTTACAGTGGACTAGAATATCATAAATGTGAAATGAAGTTAATTATATGGAACTTGTAACCTTGGTTGATCTATGAAAATGAATTTACTGCCATAAACTAGAAAGTACACAAATCATGGCTGAAAATGAAAATTTTTGACTTTCGTTTTGACTGATTTATGCTTAACTGATTTATGCGTGGAGACCTTGTCCTGCCCTTACATATAAGACCAGTTTCCAGCATCAGAGGCTCCCAATATCTCTTCCTTTTCTGTTTTGTTGTGTAAATGATGGACATACCATTGCAGTTGGAGAATCTGTGTTTGAAGGTCTCTTCAGAAGATCTTTTCATTCTTGATGCCAGTCCAAAGAGTTTTGGTACCTGTATACAGCAGCAACTTAATCCAGTAATAATCCATAACAGTAGTGAGTTACCAGTACAGCTGGTAATTGTCAGAAATTGTTGATTTGAAACTTTTACAGCTAGTTATTATTATGCCTTTTTTCTTTTTTTACATCTTGTGATTACACTTTGATGCTGGATTGTTAAGACCAAGTTAAGATAAGACCTATATAAATAAAAATTAACTTTTATCAAGGCCGATTAAAACTCCTCAAGATTTACCTTGGAACCAAGCATGGTACCTCTCAGTACTTCTGTTAGTGTCAGCCATCTGGGTGAGTCATGGCTATTGCTTGACCAGATTGCTTTCTGTGAAAGTTTGGGAAACTTTTTCTACTGGTGACTCTCCTTAGGCACACTATACACCATAGAATCACTTTTCTCTGTGGTCCCATAATCTCCTTGACCATAATATCAGGGACTCAAACTGAGCTACAGGATGTCACAGCAGAGGTTCTTTTATGTCCTGAGTTCTCATAGACCTTAGTGGGTTATGGCTCAAATATTGGCTATCCTCTTAACACATGTATCTCCAAACCTCAGTTGGTCTCCAAACCTTGGTTCTTAAACATCCAGAAGAAAATCTTTCTTTCTTTATTTATTTTTGGTGGAACATGGGGATTGAACTCAGGCCCTTGCACTTGCCAGGCATGTGCTTATTCTACTGAGCCATCTTCCCAGCCCCACTTTTTTTTTTTTTTTTTAGAAAATCTTAATGACATTATCCTGTATTGGAGGAAGTAAGCATAACATTACTATCTTATCTAAATATGAAACACTTTAGACATATAATGGAACTGCTGTTTCCTAACAACCGTGATATTCTAATATTTAAATCCCTATAAAATGTTAACAGACAACAATTACATATTTTACACAGAAATCTAGATATCAAAACCATATATAACTTTTGGAGCATGACAATCCTGAAGATATTTTGTAATATACTTATATTTTCGTTTTGACAACATAACCCTTTTAATCAATCATATCTATCTAATACATAAGAAGATTTTCTGTAATTGTTACCATTAAATAGAATATATATATAAAACATAAATCTTTTGTTAAAAGCAGAGGCCTGAATCTAAATGGAAGTCTTAACACCATAAACGATCTTTGTTTCACATTTTCAAAGACTTGTATGTGTAGAATCATGAAAGCTATTTATTTATTTATTTAAATTTTTTAATAGATTGCAAAGTGAAAATAAATTATTTACAAACATAAATGAATATAACAATAAAAATTGTCCAAAATAAAAATGAAGAATTTACAGATCAGTCATAATAGTTCACTGTGTCAAAATCAAGAAATTATATATTCATATAATTAGAATTCATATTATATTCATATAATTAGAATTCTCAAAGTAGAAAGGAGTAGGCAATAAATATTTAAAGATTTAAAATTTCTGAATTTAGTTCAACTTATAATACCTCATTTCCAAGAAATGAACCTTTTTGCACAAGAAATTTAAATAAAATCATACCAAGATACACAAAAATAAAATTGTCCAAAGCTTATTGTAAAGAAAAAAATCATTAAAGCATATACATTAAAAAATTAGCTATGGAAGAACACAATTAAATACCATCTTATTCCACATTAGAAAGAAATAAAAGGACCAAGATGAATACTTTTAATACACTATGAGATTAACAATGAGTTACTGTAGAGATATGAAAACATATGTTTATTATTATGAGAAAACCTTATTGTAATTATTTTCTGAAAAACTTTATTTTTTAACCAATGACCAAATTATTGGAGGTGTCTCCCAAGAGACTATGGAGATTACTGGGGGTTCCTGAGAGCAGAGATGGTGAGGCATGTGGTACTGGGGATCGAAGCGTGGTCCCCACACTTGCCTAAACTTGCCAAGGCAGGTACTTTAGATAGCTGAGCTAACTCAAATTTTTTGGTGATCTGTGAATAAGCCAATTTTGATCTCACGTAGACCGGCTGGTAATGAAGAAGAAAGCATGCTTATAAAGTTTGTATCCCAAATTGCACTATAAATAAAAGATCAAAAAGGAAAATGGGGGGCTGGTGAGATGGCTCAGTGGTCTAAAGCACCTACTTAGAACAAGTTTAGCAAAGTACAGGGACCGCGGTTCATCCCCCAGCACCACATGCCAGCCAGCCCCGCCCCCTGGTAGGCTGAGCTGGCCACACACACACACATACACACACACAAATAAAATAAAAAACTAATTATAAAAAAAATAATGCCCTTATTAAAAAAAAAAAATATATATATATATATGTATATATGAAAATGGTTGGATTAAAGAGCCTGCAAGCAGGCTAGGGGCCAGGGGTTTGTTCCCTGGGCCTGTGGTGCTGCCCCCCCCCCCAGGGTGCACTGAAATGGCAATTGAGACTGGGCGTGGGCGTGCCTGTAATCTCAGCTTTTGGGAGGCTGTAAACAGGACAATCACTATGAGTCCAATCTATGCAGTGAGACCCTGAACACCCTGTAGACCCTTCCCTAAAATACAGGAAAAAAAAAAAAAAAAAACCATTGCACTCACATAAAAAAAGGAACAGCTATTCATAGAATGAAACACAAACATAACAAGCACACAGAACACAAAAACAAATATCTTTACAAAATCAGAGTGCACTCGAATATATTTTTGGCCAAGTTGAACTATAGTAACTCTATTACAATTTTTATAAATTTATAATTACAAATAGACTAGATTTTGTTATTCAACAATTACCAGATATCTCTTATCAGAAAAAAATTTGGAAGGAATAGAATCTTTTCTCTATAATTAATATGCATATTTTGTATTTTATTTTGTCTTAAGAATACTGCTGGGGTTGAAGAGATAGCTCAGCAGTCTAAGCACCTGCCTGGCAAGTGCAAGGACCTGGGTGCAATCCCCATTAGCACATGCCATACTGACTGTAACAGCAGGATCACTATGAGTCCAAACTGCATAGCAAGACCCTCTACCAAATAAATAGATAAAAGATTTTTTTAAATATCATTAATAAAAAAAATACTGGTAACCTCTAGCTCAATTATCTCTATATACTCTATCACCTATTTAGACCTTAGATTTCCATTTTGTCAGCTCCCTCAATAGGTCCCAGGTTAAATCTACCCTCATTGTTGTTAACTTATTCTCCAGATATGACTTCAAGATATAGCCTGACGGTATGCTCTGGCATCCAAATAGGTCACTCAGCATTCTCTGGTAAAACAGAAGCATATCCTGTTACCCTAGATTGCCTTTTTTGCTTGTTTGTTTGTTTGTTTTGTTTCACCTTCTTGAATTATGTCTTCATTGCTGATTTTCATTTTTGTAAAATTTTAAAAATTTAATAGTATATATTAAGTGAAATGGGAGAGATTGACTCCCCTTTTTGTTTCTGTAATTGAATTTTGACTGTACATTAAGAAATCTGTAGGAAGTCATCACACAGCCTTCCTTAACCTAATATGACCCATCTGTGAAAATGAAATTCATCTAACTTGTCTGAAGGATAATTACAGTCAATAACACCAGATAAATCAGCCCCAAATCTTGATGGAGCCAATGAGTATTGCCAAATAAGGTCTTTAAATTGTTTTGGGTAGATGTGAACAGTTTGGAGCACAGTATGTCTTGGATAAGTTGACCCAATTATGAAGAAATTACCATAGCTTGTACCCCTTTGGAGGCCACTACTGGGACTGCCATTATTTAAATGAGATGTCAAACTCAAACAACTATCTAAACCCCGTTGCTTTTATATTTACCCCAAAACTTTATATGTTTGCAAAATATCAAATCTTTTTCTCTACCAACTTAATTTAGGACTAAAAAAAAAGGGCAATCAACTTTATTAGGAATCATGAGAACTTTGAGTAATCTTTTAAAATATCCCCATTATTGTAAATCTTAAGAAACATGATTTTTTCATCTAAAAACAAACTTTTTATCTTGAGGCTGAAACAACCTTTTAAATTAATTACCTTATGGGAAAAATGTAAAGGTTTTTCTTTTAGCGCCCATTGTAGTGGAGAGAGTAAAACCACTCAATTTCCTGCTTTTCTCGGAGCCTCTATTCCTGGTGGAATTGGCCTCCCCACAGGTCAGCAGTGTAGCGCCTTTGTTGTTCTCCTACCCAGAGGCATCCATACCTGCACTTGAAAAGACCTTTACAACGTTTTTCCTTTAACTAATTAATTTCTATTTTTAACCCTATATTTCTTTTATTTATAATTTTAAATTTTTGCCAAAGAAAAAATGAGCAATGGAGCAATATTGAGACTGGAGTGATTTAAAAAGTGTTTTGAGCAGATTGATGAACTATAATCTTGATTTTCCATGTATAGTCAGCATGGATGACACCAGGCAATACCTGGAGACCTCTTCGTATTGGGGCTTTGCCTCTGCGTGCCACTTTTCCTCTGTCCCCTCAGGGCTGGGCGAGCTGATAGTAGGGGAATGGGCTCCCTTGCCCATACACATCCTCCAGAGCCACATGGGGGCAATTGCTGTGTAGGCAAGGCTGCTGTGCACAGCTACTGTGTATGCCCACTGTTGCTCTGCCTCTGACCACTCCATGTTTTCTTTTTGCCAGGGTAGGCACTATCTTGAGTCTAACAGATTTTCAACGCTAGCAGTGCACATGCAGAACACCAAGGCCTTGTCCTGCCCTCACATATATGACCAATTTCCAGCTTCTGTGGCTCTCAACACCCTCACTTCCCCATCTTTTGTTAATCTAGGCCAAAAGTGAAGCCAGAACTTTATAGGGGCAGAGGCAGGGGTGTGTGGGTAGGGGTTCTCCTCTGTATCTCACAGGCTGTCTCTTCTTACAGACTTAATTTCCACCTTCTTATACACACACCATTTGGCTGTTCATATCTGTCTTCACACATTTTGTTGATACAATTATTACTAAATTTGTTGTAACTGCTGCTTTAAGTATCTGTTTCTATGATTATGGTACAAGTTCCAAAGAGGTGGGGGCCAGAATTTACTCATCTGTAGCACCTAGTAGGGCCTCAGTCATTTGCAGAAAAACATCAGAAATGGCATGCTATTGCTTGTAGCCATATTTGATTGATGGATGGCTGATAAGTGAATTATATCACACTTAGAGCTAGCTAAATATTAGCTAGAACAGTAACTTCATACTCTATCTCCAGGACCACACTAACATCTGGACTGGCTCTTGACCTAAAGTATATCTCAGCTTTACCTATGATCAAGTAGAGAAGAGGCTCTAATAGAAATTGGGACACCAAAGTAGGTGAAAATATTAGAAACAAATTAGAAAAAGATTGGGTATAAGTGTATGTGATCATTTAAAATGCCAATTTTTGTAAATTTGAGGTCCTATTCATTAAGTCTCAAAATATTTACTGCAGGGACTCCTGTTTTTAATTGTAATAGGTAGAATGATTTTTTTTAAAATGTAACTCAAAACTCAAAAAACTCTGCAGTACTGTACTAAAAATAATTTAGTAACTGATAGGTTTATTGGAGGTACAGTAAAGGGATAGGACAGATAAAAGAAGCCTTTATTAACCCTAAGACATGGAGAGGCTCGAGGGCAGATGGATCAGGTAGATCCTCTGGCCTGAGACAAAGAAAGCTGGGGCTTTTATGAACTTTTGTTAGGGTGGAGCTTGAGGACATTTAGAAATATCTGAGGAACTGATTGGGGTCTTCCTTGAGGTGGAAGGAAACGTGAAAGGACATTTTACTTTGCACTGGGTTGGAGAAGAAGCTGGGAGGTAGTCTCTGGGAAGGTAGGCTGTTGTTTTAAGGGCTTTAACCATATTAGATGACCACCATAATAATACATCAATTCATACTAAGGCCAGAACCTATCATTAACTGTTCTTAAATCTTTCTTGTGTTGGATTTGCTTCACTTCTAAATTGAATTTTTCAAATTAAGCTTTTGGTATTTCACTTTCTAAAGTACTGACATATTTTTGTTTTTGTTTTTGAGACAAAGTCTCATTATGTAGTTCAGGCTGGTCTTGAATTCACTGTGTAGCTCACGCTGACTTTGAACCCATTTGATTCTCCTGCCTCAATCTCCTGAGTCCAGGGATTACAAACATGTGCCACTAAGCCCAGCTAATTTCTAAATTATTAATTAGTATATTTAAGAATTTAGGGCTGGTGAGATGGCTCAGTGGTCTAAAGCACGTACTTAGAACAAGCTTAGCAAAGCGCAGGGACCGCGGTTCAATCCCCCAGCACCACATGCTGCCAGCCCCGCCCCCTGGTGGGCTGAGCTGGCCACACACGCACACACACACACAAGTAAAAATAAATAAATAAATAAATAAAATTTTTTAAAAAAGAATTTAGAATGAATATGTTCACTGTGAAGTATTGGTACATATGCATATTGCATCTGGATCCTTTTTACTTCTGCTTCTTCTCCCCCTCCTCCCGTTTTCCCTATTCCCAGATCCCCTTCCAATCCCCAAGAAGTCTCTCTCCTTTTGTCCTAACACCTTTCTTTCATTTTGCTCTTTAAACTATTTATATTCACTATTTAAATTCATATATGAGAAACCATGCAATATTTAATCTTCTGTGTCAGATTTATTTCACTTAGCATTATGGACTCAAGGCCCAAGGTACCCCCATTTTCCTACAAATGCATTAAATTTATCTTTCTTTATGGCTGAATAGCACATAGATACATAGATAGATAGATAGATAGATAGATAGATAGATAGATAGATAGATAGATTTTTTTTCTTTGATGAATTCATTTCTTGATAGACACGTAGACCTCTTTCAAAATTTGGCTATTATGAATGTGCTGCTGCTACAAATATGAGTATGTGTGTGTCCCTGTAATATGATGTCTTTAACTCTTTTGGAAACACCCAAAAAAGATACAGTGGGTGCAAATGGAATTTCTATTTCTAGTATTTTGAGAAATCTCTATACTGCTTCATAGTGAATCATAGTGATTGTACTAGCTTACATTTCCACCAATGGTATAGAAGGGATCTCTTTCCTTGGTAACTTTGCCAGTATTTGTTGATTTTGAGTTCTGGATAATAGCCATTCTTTCTGAAATAAGATGAAATCTTGTTATTTTGGTTTGCATTTTTCAAATGACCAAAAATGCTAAAAAATTTTCATGTATCAGTTGACTACTGTAATTCTCATCAGAGGTGTCTATTCATCTCAATTTCTCATATTTGATTGTGTCTTTTATTTTAAAGGACCAGATTGTTCTTTTGTTTTGTTTGCTTTGTGCCCAGCTCAGTCTGCCCTGGGGACAGGGCTGGCATGGCCTGTGGTGCCAGGGATCAAGCCGTGGTTCCTACACATTTACCTAAGTTTGCCTAAGGAAGCACTTTAGATCACTGAGCTATCTCACTGCCCTACAAATTGGCTTTGAGTTTTTTAAATATTCTAGATATTAGTCTTCTGTTAGAGGACTAATTTTTCCCTATCTGATAGGTTATCTCTTTATTGGATGTTTCCTTTGCTGTGCAGAAGCTTTTGTTTTTGTTTTGTTTGTTTGTTTGTTAGAAGCTTTTAAATTTGAAATATACCCATTTTTATTATTGTACTATTTCTTGAGCAATTTGGATTCTGTTCAGAATGTCCTCTTCGAGTCCTATGTCTTCAAGAGTTTTACTATTTTATCTTCCAGCATATGAAGTGTATCTTTTTCTAAATCTAGATCTTTGATCCATCTTGATTTGATTTTAGTACAGGGTGAGAAATACGGGTCTCAATTCATTTTTCTTGTTGATAGCTAGCTGTCTTAGCATCATTTGTTAAGAAGGCCATATTACTTTTCTCCAGTGTATGTTCTTAGCCCTTTTGTCAAAACTCCCATTTGCTGAAGTAGCCTGGGGTTGATTCTATATCCTCAGTTCTGCTACACTGATTGAAATGTCTGTTTTTGTGTCAGTATCATTTCTATCACTGTAACTTTGTAAGATAGCTTGCAATCTGGGATTGTGATGCGTCCTGCTTTATTTCTTGTAGCCTACGATTGCTTTTGCTATTCTAGGTATCTTCCGGTCCCCTATAAATTTTAGGACTGTTTTTTTATAGCACTTTGAGGAATCTCTTTTATTTCAACTGGGATTATATTAAATCTATACAGCATTTTTGGTAGTATGGCCATTTTACCTATATTGCTTCTGCTTATTGAAGACTAGATGTCTTTCCATTGTATGTTGTCTTCACCAATTTTTTCATAGTATTAGAGTTTTCATTATAGAAATCTTTCACTTCTTTTGTTAGGCTAATTCCTAGCTTTTTAATTTTTGAAGGTACTGTAGATGGTATTGTTCTCCTGTTTTCTTTCTCAGTGGGTTAATTGTGTGGAAAAAAGCTCTTGATTTTTTTTTTTTTTTGTATTGCTTTTATATCCTGCTACTTTGCTGAACTGATTACTTCTTAGAATCTTGTAGTGAAATTTTTTGGATGCTCAAGGTAAAGAATCATGCCATTTGCAAATAAGGACAGTTTGACTTCTTCCTTTCATATATCTATGTATCTATATCCCTTTTATTTCTTTCAACTTTTGATTGCTCTGGCTAAAGTTTTTTGGTTTTTGGTTTTTTTAAAAAAATGTATTTAGTACAGGGTCTCACTACACAGATCAGATTCATAGTGATCCTCCTGTTTTCAGCCTCCCAAACACTGGGATTACAGATGCACACCACCACATCCAGACTCAAAGTCTCAGTGCACATCAAGGGTGAAGGCAGCATGGCATGTGGTGCTGGGGATAGAACCCAGGCTGTGCTTGCCTAAGCAGGTGCTTTAGTCCCCTGAGCTATCTAGCCAGCCCTTCTCTGGTTAAAATTTTGAGTTCTATATTAATCAGATATCCTTGTCTTGTTCCTGATGATATTTTTCTAAACAGATATTTTTATGGACAATTATGTTGATCTTGAATGGTTTGAATCTTGATATAGATTTTATTCTGAGAAATTTAAACTCTATTTAAATTTGCTTTATATCTTCACAATGCATTATTCACAAAAGTAATAGTAAATATTCCAGTTAGAATTTTTACAGTTGAACTGAAAACAGAGTCAATGTAATTTGGGGCTTATAGAGAATCTGCCATTCTGTCTTACTGCCATGAAATATTGCCACCAACTTCCTCAAAGTGACATATATTTGCTTTTTATGATTGCTCTGGTAACTCTGCTCATCTATTTATACACTTTTGCTACACTTTAACACAGTATAGATTTTCTTGATCTTACATCTTAATATGACTAATGTCATGCTTCATGCTGGTCTTCCTAAATCTTATAGCAACTCATTTTATGGAGAAATTTAACTGTTTTGTCATTCCTAACAGTGTGTCTTTTTCAAAAAAAAACAATATGAAACCTGAAAGTCCACATAAACTGTAGCAATAAATGTTTCACTAAATAAGACAAAACTAACTAAATGTAATTTAGAATTGTTTTTCCTGAATCATTTCTCCAGCTGGCTTATTTGATTGTCTTCCTAAGCTTGTTTTACTACATTTTAAAACTGAGATTTAAAGAAACTCTATAGCAAGTTTGTTTCACACCCATTTTTAGAATTTTTTTTCCCTCCTGGTGGGTAGAGTTTAGACATGGTCTCACTACATAGTTCAGGCTGGCCTTGAACTCACAGCAATCTTTCTTCTTTAACCTACGAAGTTCTGGGATTACAGATATGTACCACAACACCCAACTACCATCCTTTTCTTTAAAAAA
>NW_004524715.1:2848297-2863994 GCF_000260255.1 Octodon degus
TTAAAAAAATTTAAAAAATAAAAAATTTTATTGACCTGTAGTTGTTAGTAATATTCTTACATTATCACATTATCTTTTTTTTTTTTTTTAAGTTTTTGCAGTTTATTAAATCCTCTCGTGAACAAAGTCGCAGTCACTGCAGACAGGCACTGCAGAATCTACTCCTTCGGCTTTTTGCCAGCACCAACGTTAGCCTTTGTGGTGCCCCTGACTTTCTTCATTCTGTTCTTGCGTTCCTTCCACTGCTTTCTTGAGGTCTTTTCCTTCTCATACAGGCCGTGTCTTGCAAGTCTGTGTTTGGGCTCATTTTTCTTCACATAATCCAGGGAATCATAAATCATGCCAATGCCAGTCATCTTGCCACCACCAAAATGGGTTCTGAATCCAAACGCAAAAATGCCATCTGGTGTGATCTTGTACATTTTGGCAAGTTTTTCCCGAATTTCTGTCTTAGGTACTGTTGCTTTCCCAGGGTGAAGGACATCAATGACCATTTGTTTCCTTTGAAGAAGCCGGTTGGTCATGAATTTCTGGGTTCAGATAGTTACTGTGTCGTTCATGATGGCAACGGAGCCTCAGACAGCCCGGGAGAAAAAGCTCTTACATTATCTTTTTATATTTGCAGGGTCAATAATATTATCCTCAATTTTGCTCCTGTTATAATTATTATTATTATTTTTTTTGGCGGAACCAGGGATTGAACTCAGGCCCTTGTGCTGGCCAAGGAAGCGCTTATTCCACTGAGCCATCTTCCCAGCCCCACTCCTGTTATTATTGATCAATCCCTAAGTCAAGTGCAATCTTTAATTTATTTCACAGGTTAGTAAATAAAGCTCCAAAGTGGTGAACTATATAATTTGCTGGTTCAACACATTAAGGTTTGCCATTAACTTTTGATATACAATGGACTAGTTTCCAATGTGTCATTAACCTAATATATCCCACAAAATGTTATTTAACAGATGACCAAAACTACTAATTGAATGAAAAACTAGCACCAAAGAAGATCTAGGTTTTAGATGTCTTCCTTAAGTATAGTGCGCACGTGTACACACACACACACACACACACACACACACACAGAAAAAAATTGGGAAATATTTCAGACATGGGAAAAATTGAAGATTAAGACTGTTAAAAATTGAAGTATTTTCAAAAAAACTTCTCTCTTGAAAATTAATCATTTGGTGACAAACTCCTTGACATTAGTACCTAGTCATCATGATGATTGATGTCACCATCATTTTCTTCCCTCCCTGAGTAAATGCAATACTCCGTCAAGAGATAGAGGGCAGAATGCTGTATTCAATCTAAACTGCCGTTAGTGACTGGCTTGATGTTCTGCAGCTTCCGAATAAAGATAAAGTATATATATATATATATATATATATATATATAAAAGAAAGATTATAAAAAACATGATTTCAGCTTTGGCCTGCTACTCTTGGAAAATACTACCTCAGAGAAGCAACACGGCATCAAAGAATTGAGACTACCTTTATTTCACAATGCTCTAGAAGTCATTTGAGCATGCTTCAGTCAGCAGTGCTGAACCAAGCCTTCTAGCCATTCCCACCAAGACACCAGACATATAAGTAAAGTCATGTTGAACCCTTCACATCAGCTGATCTACCACTGAATGCCACTAAGACTTCAGTCAATGTCATATGGAATAGAAGAAGCCAAACCATTGCCTTGACCAGTGAAATCATGAAATACAATAAAATATTCACTTTTAAAAACCACTAAATTTTGTCATAGTTACACAGAAAAAGATAATCAAAGCAATGATTATCATAAATGGAGATGTATTAGTCAGGTTTCCTGTTGCATGGACAAAACACCTGACATTCAGCCTGTTGTGGTGGTGCAGGCCTGTAATCCCAGTACTTGAGAGGCTGAGGCAGGAGGGTCACTGTGAGTTCAGGCCAGTCTGGGCTGCACAGTGAGTTCAAGGCCAGCCTGAACTATTAAGACTTGGTCTCAAAAAGAAAGAAAGAAAGAAAGAAAGAAAGAAAGAAAGAAAGAAAGAAAGAAAGAAAGAAAGAAAGAAAGAGAAAACAAGCTGACATACACAACTTATAGGAGGAGAGGTTTAACTTGGCTCATGGTATCATGGTAGTCAGCACATAGTTGACTGGCTCTACAGCAGGAAGTTATGGTGGAACAGAGGGATATTTCATCTACGGTGGTTCAAAATCAGAGGATTAGAGCCGCACCAGAAAGACCAGGATGAGAGACCAGAAATAAACCCTAAAGCCACACCTCTATGACCTATGCAGACACACCCACAAGTGTGCTTTAGGGCAGCTCCCAAGCCAATCAAGCCCACAATCCAGTTTAGCTGTCACAGACTGCAAGCACTGCTATCATCTGATCTCACAAAAATACCTGTGGTGTCCCAATTAGTTGTGAGAGCCTAGAAAAATTCCACCCAACTTTGTTATACTAAGTAGTATACATATATTTGTTAATCTCCTTCACAGTGTTGGGATTAAGAAAACAATATTAAAAAGACAATATATAAAAATTATAGGGGCTGGTGAGATGGCTCAGTGGTCTAAAGCACCTACTTAGAACAAGCTTAGCAAAGCACAGGGACCGCGGTTCAATCCCCCAGCACCACATGCCAGCCAGCCCCGCCCCCTGGTGGGCTGAGCTGGCCACACACACACACACACACACACACACATATATAAATTTTAAAAAAATTATAAAAGTTTTTCCAACAATTATTTCAATATACACATATTTTAGCGCTAAAGATAC
The DNA here is from genome assembly GCF_000260255.1 of Octodon degus. NCBI lineage: Eukaryota > Metazoa > Chordata > Mammalia > Rodentia > Octodontidae > Octodon > Octodon degus. Next base: position 2,851,067 of record NW_004524715.1, read on the forward strand.
TATAATGAACAGGGCATTCAGATTACTGGATGTCATATTGAGTAGAAAATATAAACATCATGTATAGAGAAATACCACATTTATTCAAGTGTTGTGGTGTGAAGTTTGAGCTGGTAAAATACTGGGCTGACTCAGATTTCAAGTTTCCATGATTAAGTGAATATGTAATATCAGATTCACTTCTTGAGAGAATTCTGTCTTATTGTAGCATTAAAAGGCTTTCTATGGGGCCAGGGAGATGGCTCAGTAGAATAAGCACTTGCCTGGCAAGTGCAAGGGCCTGAGTTCAACCCCTGGTTCCCCAAAAAAGAAAAAAAAAAAAAAAGGCTTTCTATTGGATTATAGAGAACCTCATGCTACTTAAAGGGATTTTGAGCTCTGCAGCTGCTTTGGCCAAAAGAATCCTAAGTATTACAACAATAGTATGCATATAAATGAAAATATTACATTTAGTCAAATACTTAGCACTTTTTACACAATGTTCTGGTTCATACACACATTTGGTAAAAGCCTAATAACTAATTTAGCTTGACTGTTTTGTCTAACTGATCTATTTGTGATAGTGGGGTATTGAGAGCCCCCATTACAATTTTATTAGTGCCTATTTTATTTTTCATGTCTATTAATATGTGTTTTAAATAAGTGGAAGTGTGGGTATTTGGTGCATATATATTTATGATTATTTTCCTCTTAGACGGTTCCCTTCATAAGGATGCAGTGACTCTTTGTCTCTTTTAATCAGTCTTGCTCAGAGTTCACTTTGTCTGCAAATAGAGTAGATATTCCTGATTTTTTTCTGGGTGCTTGTTACATAGAATTTGTTTTCTATCCTTTGACTTTCATCCTATGAATTTCTTTTTTAATTAAATGTGTTTCTTAAAGTCTGCATATTGTTGGATATTGCTCCTTGATCCATTCTGCCAGTCTGTTCCCTTTGATTGTTGAATTGAAGACTCTTACATTAGTGGTTCTAAGTGATATGTACTGACTTATCCTTGGTGTGTCATTTTCCTGTTGTTGGCTCCCTGCTCAGAGCAACTGAAGCTGGAAATTGATCATATATGGGAGGGCAAGACAAGGCCTCAGTTCCTAAAGCAGTCAGGCTAACTTAGTCTTGAGGAAAAAAAAAAAAAAAATCCTGCCTGGATAATTTCAATCATTAGTTGCTGGGCAACCTTGTGTCATGTGATGCTAACTTTGCAAGGATATAAATAAATGCCCCTACTGTTGTTGGGTAGGTCTTTTGCTCATCACACAAACAGACCTTCACCTGAACCCAGCTCTGTCTCCTGTCTATCTTTTCTTCATTCCTGCCACCATTTTTCCCTAGGGCACACTAAGATACCAGAAGAAACTAAAGTTTCCTTTTCCCCCTTTTGATTAATTTTTTGAATCTGTTTCATGGATTTTATTTCTTTTTCTATGTTGAGCTTTTGTAGTTTCCATCATTTTTTTAAACTCCTATATTTTCTTTCTGTGTATCTAATCTGGAGTCACTGACCGAGTCTCTCATTACGATCACCATCTCTGTAGTTATCTGAGAAATTATTTCTGATTTGATTTTTGCTAGAGCCTCATTCATCTGCTTGTTACTTCCATTGTTACCACTTCAGAGAGTCCAGGTGGCTAGCTTTTAAATTAGCACTGCCCCCAAGTTTGTTGAGCTGGAAGTCTTGGGTTGCATCTTGCTTAAGTGTCTTTTCATTTTCTGGGTTTTTTCCTCTAATTTAATTCATGTGTTGATTCATGTAAAATGTTTATGATGAGTACATTTATTGCTAGAATTTAGAATACTTAGGAAATGAATACTTCTCAGACATATTTTCCAGGTGTAGCTGACTTATGGGTCTGAGTCTATTGTGAAATCCTACCTCTTCAATTTATTGAGGTTGAGATCTTGTGGCCTACTTCGTCCAGCCCCATGGGTTCTTTGGCCCTGGCCTATAGTATTGTTTATGACCCTTAGGCAATCTCAGTCTTGGTATACCAGGAAAAACAACTGATTAGAGAAATTATGTCATGTTATCTAAAATAGTACAATCAGCAATAACAATCACATCAAATAAAGCCTAGAAAATGGCAAACTGTGGTAACTATTTTAATTTTTCACCTTTAATCATATGAACTAGGTTTATGATTATATAACAATATTTAAAATGAAAATTGTATACAGAAAATAAGTCCTCAAGATGGTGGTTTTATTGTCAAGGGAGAACATTTAGAGGAAAAGGAAGAGATTAGAAGCAAGGCTAGAGGTCAGAGGAAGATTACACAAACTTTGAGAAACTAGTGAAGAAGACATGAGGGAAAGAGAACAAGAGGAAATAAAAACTAGCAGAATGGAATAAGAACAACAAAAAAATCCTGGGGCTGGGAAGATAGCTCAGTGGTCTAAGCACCTGCCTGGCAAGTGCATGGATCCGAGTTCAATCCCCAGTACCACATGCCATACTGGCCCTGAAACCAGGCATTATGGCACATGTCTGTAATCCCACTGCTGGGGAGGCTGAGACAGGAGGATCACTACAAGTCTAGCTATGTAGCAAAATCCTATATCAAAATAATTAAAATTAATTTTTTTTTAAATCCTAGAAACTATGTTCACATATACAAACAAGAACAAAGAAAACAAAAGAAAAGAGAAAAAGAAAAACAAAATCATTTTAAAGCATATCTCTGCATGTCCCTGGTAGACAGTGTGGGTAGAGTCCAAATCTGAGTTGATAAATCCCAGGAAACTAGCAATAGCTTTACAGGGGGATATCAGAGCATCCCAGTGAGCCTGTACCTTTAGTTCCACTGAAGTTCAGATTGGTTTTCACCTGTGAAGCTGGAACCTGATTTGTTCAGCCTGTAGCAGTCCCTATATCTCTTGCCATTTGAACCTGACTCCATGACCTCCTGTCAACTTGAACTCAACGGCCTCACTCTGACACTGGTAGCCGCTAAATGAAGCTGGCCTACACATGTTCTCAGTTTTGAGTTCTGCAGGAACCTCTCCAAGATTGGCCAATCACTCCCTTCTGAACCCAAATAATTTACCAACCACTGTAGCCCACTGCATCCACCACTCTGCTGCATTGGTTCATTTGTTTGTGGAGGCCTCTGCGGTCACCAGTCGTCACCGTGCATCTGTGGTTTCAAGCCGCGCCTCCCACTCAGTGAGTCTTGGCTGGAGGGCAGGTTGCTGCTAGCCTCCTCCTTCTTTATTGAAGTGTTCTCTTTTTGCTCCCTCTGTGGGCTTCAGTTTTCACTTCAGATCTTGCATTGATGCTGGGGACCACCTTACCTCCTTCTTGTCTTCCTCACATTGCTATATTCTAGCATTTGAATGCCAAATCTTAGAGATACTATTTCTCTGCTGCTCTGCACGCCACCATCTTCCCAGAAGTCCCAGACCTTAGTTTCTTACTTTGTAAGACAAGGAAACTGAACCAAATGCTCCACCTGGATGCTCTAATTTGAGAACCCATACACATGTTTCTTATACACCACACCCTTTTACAACATGAAAATAAAATTGGCCAACAATTTGTCCAGAAAAGTGGAGAAGTCACAGATTTGTATGTATAACATCACCTTTTCATGACAATTAATTTAGAATCACACGGGAGGTTATAGACCAAATATAAATGCTACTGGTAGCAGAACCAGTGAGTTCCAAAGAAGGAAAAGAGAGGAAGTGTGAAGGTGACAGAGTTTTGGAGCTTTGTTAGGTTTGTGAATGTTCAGAGCATCTCAAAGGTAGAATTGAGATTAGCAAAAGGGAAAATGTAGACCCACTCCTGTGAGCCCTTGTTCAGACACTGGTTTTGTGAGGTTGCAGACACCAGGTGAAAAGGTCTTCAAGGCCAATCCTGATGCAATGGTGATTCCAGGTAGAGTTGAGGCCCGGAATGAAGCCCTGAAACCATACAAATGACAACAGCAACAAGAGTGGGATTCCACCATCCACCTGCAACCTTGTTTAGGAGGCCTCGCTGATTAGTTCCTAAAAAGTTTTATTCTGGCTCTTGGATAATGTGATGAGATCTTTCTCCATTTACTTCTAATCAAACGATGGTGACCTCATACTGACATCTGGAAAAATCTTCCTTCAAATCACCTACTCAGGGGCCGGGGATATAGCTCAGTGGTGCAGCGCTAACCTGGCAAGTGTGAGGTCCTGAAGTGATTCCCTGTTACCCCCCAAAATAAATAAATAAATAAATAAATAAATAAATAAAATAAAACCATCTGCTCAAATCTGTGTTTCTCGTGTGAGTGGGAATAACAGAAATTTGATCCAGGACACTGACAACCTTGAATTCTATCTTAAATTAACTGATGACAGTGACATTCCCAGATATTTTAAGATAAATCTGACATCACCTTAGGTGACCAAAGTGAATGTCATAACAAGACAAGTTAAAACCATGTGCCATCTGGTGATAATAAGATGTAACAAGAATTACATATCTTGTTATATGTAACAAGAGGGTCACATCAGTGCTATTACTACCAAGCATACAAAATCTAAATCTAAACATGAGGCAAAAGTCAACTGAAAGACATACTACAACATAACTAGTGTTTGTAAGTATGTCAAAGACAAAGAAAGGCTGAAGAATTGTTCTACAGTGAAGGCATCTAAAAACAAATGGCGGGCCGGGGAGATGGCTCAGTAGAATAAGCGCTTCGCTAAAAACAAATGGCAATTAGATGGGAGTCTGAGGATTAGATAGTAGTCATGAAATGATTAATCCCCTGATTTTGATGGTTATGTTGTTATGCAGGAGAATATTACTATTTATAGGAAATTCACACTGAATTAGTAGACGATAACTGCATCAGGTCAGCAGCCTACCCACAAATGGCTCAAGGAAAAGAACTTGTTCATATTTTTTGTATTGTTATATAATATTGAGTTCTTTCAAATAAATTGACAAAACATTTTTCTCACTTGTTTCTGATAAACTCCAGCCTTTGCAAGATTTCAAAATTAGGAGTTTTCTATTTCCCTGTCTTTAAGTCATTCAAATCGTATGATGACCAGTAAGCATGAAACCAAACCAGACTGGTCACCTACATCCCAGTCTTCCACAAAAAACAATGTACAAATTGTACTCTAATAATTGCCAGACTTTTTTTTTTTTTGAACCAGGGATTGAACTCAGGCCCTTGCACTTGCCAGGCAAGCCCGTAATCTACTGAGCTATCTCCCAGCCCATAATTGCTAGTCTTGCTAGGCATGGTGATACACACCTGTAACCCCAACACTCAGGAGGCTGAGGCAGAAGGATTACTGCAAGTTTGAGGCCAGCCCAGGCTACAAAGTGAGTTCAAGCCCACCTGAACTGCATAGCTAGACCTTGTCTCAAAAAGACCGAAGGCGGGAGTAGGAGGGATGTCTTTCTAGCACTGATTTAATTCAGACTCAAAAGTTAGTTGCAGGGGCTAGGTATGTGGCTCAGCAGTAGAACATACACAAAGCATTTGAGAAACCATACATTCATCCCCCAGCTTCAAAAACCAAAACAATTGCTGCAGTAAACCATTACTGAAGTATCAGAATGTGAGCTCAGAGATAAGCAGATATGTACCCAAAAGTAATTTGCTTTCGCACATATTTTTTACTCAGATAGCCTAAAGAAATATATTTAGCAATGATCTCAGCCAACTTGGAAAAGAGTTACTATGGAATTTTCCTTTTAGTTAAAGAAAAACCTAAGAAACTAATGTAGAATTTTTGGATAGCTTAAAAGATTATTATTCTAACTTTCTGATTTCATTTTCTTTTCTTTTTAAATAAATTAACTTGAAAACCCAAGTAAACCCAAGCAATGACTTTGAAAAGCAAGTACAATCTGCTAGACTGCCATCTAGTGTTAAAGAACATGTTGACCCTTTTGCCTTCTGTAGAATTTTGTGTTAACAGGACTGGACTGTCTCTCTCTGTCTCTGTCTCTGTCTCTGTCTCAGTTTCTGTCTCTGTCTGTCTGTCTGTCTGTCTGTCTGTCTCGGTCTCTCTCGGTCTCTCTCTCTCTCTCTCTCTCTCTCTCTCTCTCTCTCTCTCTCTCTCCTGGTCTCATTCTATAGTTCAGCTTCCTGAGTTCAGGGATTACAGGTGTGCACTCCCATGCCAGGCTACGACAGTATTTTCAGTATCACAGAAGTTCAAAGTCACTACTACTAAAACTAAAATACTTTAAAAATTTTTAATATTTGTGTTTTTTCTATATAGTCACATCATCTTTATCACAAGGACCTACCATATGTTCTTGTTTCATTGCTTCTTTAAATATCTTCTGGATAATTCAAAACTAAAATGTAACAACAGTCAAATATTTGAGAAAGAATAATTCATAATACATGTTTGTTCAAAAAAGAATAAAAGTTCAGTGAAAAGAGAGAAATTTAAAAACATGTATCCCCTAATTTTGATAAATTACATCAACTTTTCAAAGTCATTACTTGAATTTTAAGCTTATGTATTAGACAGAGAGAGAGAGAGAGAGAGAGAGAGAGAGAGAGAGAGAGAATTAAGCCAGGCCTTGTGGCACATGCCTATGATCCCAGCACTTCTGGGAAGTTGAGGCATCCAATTATAAATTCAAGCCTGGCCCAGGTAGCTTAGTGATTTAACAACAAAGACCCTATCTAAAAAGAAAAATAAGGCCTGGCAATAGCTCAGTGGACTAAGCACCTGCTTGGGCACGCTCAGGGACCACATGCCGGGCCAACCCCACCTTTGGGCATGCTGAGCCAGCTACCAAGATTAGAGTGGTAGCACATGCCTGCAATCCCAGTGCTGGGGAGGCTGAAAACAGGAGGATCAGTACAAGTCCAAGCTGCACAGTAAGACCTTGTACTAAACACACAAAAATTAAAAAGAATTTAAAAAAGAAAAATAAATGAATAAAAAAGGACTGGGAATTTCACTCAGTTCAAAAGACTTAGGTTCAAACCTCAGCACAGCTGCCACCAAAAACCAAACAAACAGAAAAATCTGCTAAAAATATTGGAGCAATCAGCTTAACATAAAAAGTTCATCTTTGGTACAAAAGCAATCCATACCATCTATAGTCTAGAAATACCAAAGTTTAGTGAAATGAACATAAAAAATAAGAAATTAAATGAATGTATTTCCTTACAATTAAAATTGGATCCAATATTTAAACAATATTTAACTATGTAAAGGATAGTGGCAGGATCACCGCTGAGTCTAAATATCAGTGATGCAGATAACATTTAAGAAGTTACTAAGGTATAGTAGTGTGTTTTAATACTAGCAAAAATGAAAGTAGTCAACAAAATGAAATCCAGTTGTTAAGTTCAAAGTAAAGGATCTTAATAACCTGTCTGCTAAATTCAGTGGCTGTTATTATTGCCATCCTCACCTTGAAAATGAACATAGGAAAACTTTTAAGTTTTCATTCCTGATTTTACTCTTAGATATACTAATAGAAGTTAGAGTTCCCCAATTTAGAGTAACTCTAAGAAAATGAGAACTTATTTCTTGTGATTAGAGTTAACAAAACACATATGTCACACAGAAGACTATATTTAAAAAAACATTTCTTGGAAGTAACTCCCCACCATATGATTCATAAATGGCTCAGTAATGAAAATGAAGAACAATACTTCACGTCCTCAGGATTTAAGAAAAAAATTAATTAGTGAAGAAATCAAATGTTGCCATGACCAACTTAAAACAAAGCAAGCCTTTGAGGGACTTCTTATGATGAAATAATTGCTACTATTTCACATTTTCTGTGAGCGCTCTTTCCCAGATACTTTGCTCTGCCAGCTTCTCTTTCTCTGGCATTTTGGGTTTTAATTAAAAAAGATATCCTGGGCCAGGTATGACGGCACACATCTTAATCCCAGCACTCGGGAGGCTGAGGCCGAAGGATCATTGTGAGTCCGAGACCAGTCTGGGCTGAAATGTGAGCTCAAGGAGACCCTATCTCAAAAAAGACCAAACAAACAAAAACAACCCAAAGATATCCTAAATAGCAGTTATTAATAAAGAGCCACTGGGGGCCAGGCTTTAAGTGGCTGCTTCCACGAAGCTGTCAGCCTCAGGTTGCTGTAGTTCAATCCCCACAACACTCCAGCCAGCTAAACCACCCCTGAGGGCATTCGGAGCAAAAAAAAAAAAAAAAAAAAAAAAATCCTTAATAAAGAGCCATCTACCTCCCAATTTAAACAAACACACTAACATAATTAACAAAAGTCTCTTACAAATTGTATTGAGTGGATCTATTTCTCAAGTCTTATTGTACCTGGCAAACTGTAAAAGTAGAGTCTGAATACAGTGTCTCTCATTAATGGGAGAGGATTGGCCCATTATCTGCAGGCCCCCCAGCAGATATCAGAGCCCACGGATACTTAAGTCCTTTGTATAAAGTAGCATAATATTTTCTAGTAACATTCATGCATCCTCTATATACCTCATCTATAGGTTATTTATAATGCCCAATACATGGTATATAAATACTTTTTCTAGGGGCCGGGGAGATGGCTCAGTGGAATAAGCTCTTCGCTGGCAAGCGCAAGGGCCTGAGTTCAATCCCCGGTTCCGCAACAACAACAACAAAAATACTTTTTCTATAGTTTAGGGAATAATAACAAGAACACTGTCTGTTGTTCAATACAGGAACAATTAAAAAATATTTTCAGCCACAGTTGCTTGAGCAAACGGATGCAGAACCTGGAGTCCAGGGTGTGCAGATTTGAAGGCAGTGGGTAGCAGCCACAGGAAGACCCCTCTGGAGCCACATGCCAATCTTATATATCACAGGATTGCTATTTGGAAGACAGAGGTGTAGAGGTAGCCTGGCTTCACTTCTACTTGTGCAAAGGGTTCACCTGAAATTAATGGGAAATGGATGAGTTTATACAAAAATCTCTATTTCCTCAAAGGTTTTTTAATCCAGAGCCTTCATATTGAGCTACAGCCCCAGCTCCTGTTTTTTTCTTTCTTTCTTTCTTTCTTTCTTTCTTTCTTTCTTTCTTTCTTTCTTTCTTTCTTTCTTTTTTTAATGTAATAGGTAAAGTGTTATGGCTCACTCAGAATAGGAACCAGATCAACCAGATTGGAATTTGGAAAGCCATTTATTACTGAGCTCAGGGCCCCCCAGTCTGCTCTCACACAGGAGAGGACCGAAAGGCAGCAGCCCAGGAAGCAGAGAGGGGTTTTAAAACCTGGAACCACATTGAGTTTCATAAACAAATTCATTGTCTGACACAAAATAATGCTTTTAGAATGGTTGTGACCACTACTCAAACTACATTTCCTGGGGCTTTTGTTTCAGTTTCTGGTTAATTTGCACCTGAGTACCTGCAGGCAGTCTTGCATAGCCCTGAGGTTACAAGAAGTTAAAACCTATTTAATTTCCTTTTGGGGGCTGGTGAGATGGCTCAGTGGTCTAAAGCACCTACTTAGAACAAGCTTAGCAAAGCTCAGGGACTGCGGTTCAATCCCCCAGCACCACATGCCAGCCAGCCCCGCCCCCTGGTGGGCTGAGCTGGGGACACACACACACACACACACACATAAATAAATAAATAAAAAATTAAAAAAAAATTTCCTTTTGAAGTCATCTCTGTAAGCTAACTTTGGTAACAGGAATTGGTGAGGGTTACAGGAATTTTATCTTAGCAAAGAGCAAGAAACAGCCACTAGTTACTAAACAACTTAGAACAGTAGTGAGTATACAATTACAACAGAAAGCACAAGATTTACATTTATAATCTAAAATGTGAGTTGACTCATTACATTCCCCACTGGTTTTATCTGGGAATCAAATCATTGATTTAGCTAAAACCCCGAAGTTGTTATAATTGTTCTGAGAGCATGAGGGGTTTATAGTTAGATCTCAGTGCCATTAACTTGACAGTCTGGATTTTTTGAACATACTTAAACAGTTTATAAAACAGGGCCCAATAGAGCCAAGAGAAACAGGAAAACAGGTCTAAATGAGGCAGGTATAAGGAGGCATCGAGATTAGTCTCCAATTTTTCCTTTTGACAAATCTCTAAAGCCATTTTTTTCCCTTTGGCTACATTACACCCCAATTGTTTTACATGTCATTCTGCTATTTCGCCAAAGAAGAGGTTTTTAACACTAAATATCATATGTTTAAATCTCTCAAGTCTTATGCACTCATGACCCTTTGTGGTGATGTTGTATCAAATTATTTTGACATGGGGTCACCACTGCTAATCTAATCAGACACCAAGGAACGTTAGTTAACAACAGAGTTTGAGTAGGTGGGTTTTTTCTAGAACTTTAGAACAGGCAATTTCTCCCATGTCCCCACTGGTTTTTGTGCCACCTCTTGAGCTGTAACATCAGCCAGGTAGTTTCCTCTTTTGTCTTAAGGTCTGCCCACAGTGGGCAGCATCTATCTCTCAAGCTGTAAATCACCTTGTCTTTAACTTTATCTCCTTGAGGGCCTAGCCCTGTCTGACTGCCTATTATATTTTTAATCTAACTGAGCTGCCTGCAACATTTTTCCTCTGAAGAAATAACCCAGACTGCCATGAGGGTGTATGGGCGATGACCGCTCTGGCTACTTCATGCTGGAATGGGTCGCAGTTGTTGACTGGCAGTCAGAGACACTCTCTAGAGGTTTTATCTAAAGGCCCTCAATAGACACCAGGCAATTTTTATCTTGGGTAGGCAGAATGGCTTTAAATCTGGAGGAGGCAAAGCCAAAGAAACAAACATGCATAACACTAGTCAGAATATTTTGTAGGTCCATTACCAGATATCTCTTTAATGTGGGGTTTAATCTATGGCCATTGGGTACTGGGGCACATGAATTGCTGGACCTATGGAAAACACTGAGTACTTTCTGGTTGGCAAATGGAGATACTGGCTGGATAACTGACAAATTTACATGAGCATCTATTAAAAGTTTAACAGGCTTTCTTTTTGTATTGGCTGTTAACATGGGTTTCCTCAGGCTGAGAGGGGAAGACCCATGACCACTTCAATCTGAAACTTTTTCTGATTCCATCATAAACACTTTCCTTTTTCTTCTCTAGCAGCTACGGACATTGCTCCTTGAAATGTCTCTTCTCTCTGTCTGGCTTTCCTGTAGGCTGCTAGTATCCCCATTCTTATTTTCCATCTATAATTCTATTCTGTATCCTTTTTACTATGAAACACCTCAACTCAGACAGATTCATTCCTGCAAACCCTTCTAACTTCTGCAGCTTGTGTCAGATATCTGGGGTCCACTAAGTAAGGTACAACTTTTTGTTTTTAAGGCCTTCTGCAGGTAGGCCTGACCAAGGAACACAAATAAAACTTTCCTCATAATGAGGCAAGAAACCCAGAGAAGGCTCAGATTACCTGGGCTCTATCAGGTGGACAGCACAAATTATAGCATGTATAATCAAAGCACAAGCATTTGAGCTAACAGGTAAATGTATAAACTTTGAGGCTAACAATCATAATCCACTAGCTTTTAGACCCCTTTATTTATGGAGTCTGACTGTTTGTTATAAGTCCCTCTAGCTCTACTTATAATTATCTCTAAATTTTGAGAATGTATGAAAACCAGATTAATATCTTATTTTTACTGTCAATGCTTTTAAGTAATTTAAGTACAGTTTGGCATATTTTCCTAGTTATACTTGTGTTTACTATTAGTATGAAATACCTGAGTTACATCAGAAATCAACCAGGCTAACTTAATAAACGTATCACAAAATACACAGTATTCAGTCAGATTAAACCAATGTCCCATTCAGTTTTGGATATGGCCCCTACTGTAATCAAGTGGCACTATAGAAGGATTTATCTTTTTAATACTGGCTCTGAGTTTTATGTTAAAGCAAGGCCTGGCTCTAACACTGTGTAGCCAGTGTCTCTAGAACTTTTTTACATTGACAGGATTTTATCTGTACATGAACAATATGACTCAATTACAGCTTAAAACAAGATGACGATGACTGGAATGAAGGTCAGGGTTGGAGAAGACAAGGAGACCTGTGCCAATGTCCAACAATAGGCTAGCTTTTCCCTTTAGTCATGATTACTCGGGGCTCCTCCATGGAGATGACAGGTAAAGGTAACAGTCCGGCCAGAGGGAGGAGGCAGGCCCAGTGTCCTTTAGTCCTACTGGACCATCTGGGAAGCTAAGTCTGAGCTCTGGGGCTTCTGCCTCAGAGTGCAGTCTCACTTCTAGTGGCTGCCTTAGCAGTCAGGGCATCGCTTGTGGGTCTCTTAAGGCAATCCCTCTTACAGTGGCCTGGCTTCTGACAGCAGTAGCAGATGAACCTCATCATCATTGAGCTCTTCTTGGAGCCCAGAGAATCAGACTTAGGGTCTGTTTTGAGGCCGCAACAAAGGCAGCTGTTTTGATCTCTGTTTTCTTTCTCCCTGGTTTTCTCCCAGTTCTGATTATAGGAAGGACATTGCTTTCTTAGTTCCCTATAAAGTATCAAGTGAGTTGTCTGGAGCAAAAGCTATCTTTTATAGCTCTTTTCTAATATCTGGAGCTGTCTATAATTAGCTTATCTATAAGAGTAATCTGTCCCCCTACTGAATTAGCATCTCAAGAAGTATGCTTTATCAGCTTTTCATTAAACATTTTAAGAAATCGGAGGGGTGGTTATCATTTTTTCTGGTAAACAGCTGAAATTTAATAACTGAAGGCTTGGTTTTAGTTCTTTTTAGACCTTCAAGCATACACTTAGAAAATATTTTTTTTATTACAATCTCCTGCCTGGCTATGAGGCCAGCAGGGGTCTGACTGCTTGGGCTCCAGTGGGAGCAGGTAGTTCCTGTTACAGCTAAACCAAGATAGACTGGCTATCTTCTCATTGTTTAAAATTAGCAATTTGACATTTATCTCCAAATAAAATATCAGCTTGTAATGTTGCCTGCCTTTTCATAGAAGTCAAAGCTTGGTTTCAGATTAACATTACA
>NW_004524715.1:2864789-2868898 GCF_000260255.1 Octodon degus
GACAGCCACTGTAGAATGTAAGTGGCTGCCTCAGTCTAATTTCTGAAGGCTTGACTCATCAAGTTCTACTGAAAAGCTCAGGTAGAATTCCTAGTTTACTGGCAGAAAGAGAAGGGAAAAGGTACAATAGGTCAGTAGAGTTCTTTCAGTAGTCAAGAACCATTGTTGACCTAATGCCATTTAGCTGGCAAAAGGAGTCACATGTTTTACAGGCATGTATATGTTTTAAGTCTGAACTAGATTTAAAGATCCCATTTTTCAGAAATTTACATAAAATTCACTGGAAGCTTACAAACATTTTTTTAGTGCTGTCTAAAAAGTCAAGCAAGGAATATTGGTACGTTTAGTAACCAGTTTGAATGCAACGCATACAAATACAAAAGTCATAAAATGTTCCATTAAAGAAACATCATAACATTATAACATGTCCATGTTTTAGTTCAGATTTACCAACACATTTTGACCAACATTTTAACAACCGCATAATGAATTTATCTGTGTACCGGGTGGCAGTCAGGATGAGCGAGTTCTGAGGGTGATGGTCGGGGGTCACAGCCGCTTCTTATCAGTTGGAACTGCCGGTGCGACCATGTGGGGTTAGCTGGTCCTCCGGGCACGGCGTCTTGAACAGCAATCCTTGAGTCATTTCAGAGGTTCATGGACAAGATCAATCCAAGCCTGAAAGAAAGTGACCTGGTCAGGGTGTCCCAGATTTCCCAAGATGACTCTCTGGACCTGGCAAATAACAGAAAGGTTAAAAGAGCCTTCTGGAGGCCAAGCGGCCTAAGGGAAGGAGGGCCATTCCAATTCGGAGAAGGTTCAATATCTTCTGGGGGACATGGAGTCTCCATACTCTGAGGCTCATTGTCTGAAATCTTGAAAATTATTTAGAAAACATTATAGGGGCAACAAAGACACAGAAACGGAAGCACACTGACACACAGATATTAGATGACAATCGGCCAAAACACACAAAAACAGATCCGAGACTCCGATCCGTCGTCACGGAGGGAGTCGAGTCCAGGGGCTATCATTACGTCTAACACCGCCTAGGACTCCCAGATGGGCGCCCGAACAGAACAGATACAGATGTCTTACCAGTAAGAACTTACAGACGGCTCAGAGGTTTGAATGATGAAATTTGTAAGTTTTCGGAGACCACCCTGGGGCCAGAAAGTCTCCCCTCGGGAAGTGGTTTCAGAAAACTCTGGTTCCTCAGATTGATCCCTGGTAAAGGGGATCCCGGACGAGCCCCCAAATGTTATGGGTCACTCAGAATAGGAACCAGATCAACCAGATTGGAATTTGGAAAGCCATTTATTCCTGAGCTCAGGGTCCCCCAGCCTGGAGAGGACCGAAAGGCAGGAAGCAGAGAGAGGTTTTAAAACCTGGAACCACATTGAGTTTGATAAACAAATTCATTGTCTGACACAAAATATTGCTTTTAGAATGGTTGTGACCACTACTAAAACTACATTTCCTGGGGCTTTTGTTTCAGTTTCTGGTTGATTTGCACCTGAGTACCTGCAGGCAGTCTTGCATAGCCCTGAGGTTACAAGAAGTTAAAACCTATTTAATTTCCTTTTGAAGTCATCTCTGTAAGCTAACTCTGGTAACAAGAATTGGTGAGGGTTACAGGAATTTTATTTTAGCAGAGAGCAAGAAACAGCCACTAGTTACTAAACAACTTAGAACAGTGGTGACTATACAATTACAACAGAAAGCACAAGATTTACATTTATAATCTAAAACGTGAGTTGACTCATTACAACAGGATCTCACTATGCAGCTCAGACTAATAGTGATCCTCATGTTTTCAGCCTCCCCAGCCCTGGGATTACAGGCATGCACCACCACCCTGGTCTAGGTGGCCAGCTCAATGCATCCAGGGGTGGGGCTGGTATGGCATGTGGTTCCAGGGATCAAGCCTGGTCCCTGAGCTCACCTAAGCAGCTGCTTAATCCATTGAGCTATCTCGCTGGCCCTTCCTTGTTATATTTTATTTTGAATAAGTACTGCTAAATTGTTCAGACTTGCTGGGTATGGTGGTACACACCTGTAATCCAAGCACTTGGGAGTCTGAGGCAGGAGGATCACTGTGAGTTGGAGGCTGGCCTGGGTTACATAGTGAGTTCAATGCCAGCCTGGACTACCTAGAGAGATCCTGTCTCAAAACAATAAGCACAAAGAAAAATCATTTACCAGGCTGCACTTGAACTTGCAAGCCGCCTATCTCAGCCTGTCAGAGTGTTGGGGTTGCAGATGTGTGCCACCTTTCCCAGCCAAACTGCTTTTTAATCAAACATCAGCACTACACTATTTTGGGCTGGCCAAATAGCAGATTAAAGTGCCTGCTTAGGCAGATGCAACGGCCGGGGGTTTGATCCCCAGGCCTGCAGTGCCAGCCTCGCCCCCAGGACATGCTGAGATGGCAATTGAGACTGAGTGTGGTGGTGCACACTCATAATCCCAGGTCTTGGGAGGCTGTAAACATGCGGATCGCTCCGAGTCCGATCTAGTAGTGAGATCCTGAACACCCTGTAGATCCTTCCCTAAAAAATACAAAAAAAAAAAAAACTACACCAGAGTTAGAGCTACATTCTGATTAGATGGTCCCTGAGAAATGATTCATTTATACTATATTTATTTACAACTAATAATACTACATTATTATAAATCTTAAAAAGAGGTTTTAATCTACCTAAGTATCATTAAAGCTAATTAAATTACTCTCTGTAGTCTCTTGCATTCTTTAGATTTAATGTTTCATGGAGTATAAAATAAATCAACTTCCCACATAAATTGAAACCAAAAAGGTTTTTTTTTTTTTTTTTTTTGGTAGAACCGGGGATTGAACTCAGGCCCTTGTGCTTGCCAGGCAAGCGCTTATTCTACTGAGCCATCTCCCCAGCCCCCAAAAATTTCTATATTAAAAAAATATATAAAAACTTATACTCAGAATAGATGATACAATCACAGTTATATACTGACTGATACTAGTCATGTTATTTGGAGAAGCAGTTTCCTCCTTCTCCTCCTATTCCTCCTCCTCCTCCTCTTCCTCCTCCTCTTCTTCCTCCTCGTCCTCCTCCTCCTTCTCTTCCTCCTCCTCCTCCTTTTTCTTTTGAACTAGGACTGGAACTCAGGGCTTTCCAGGCAAGCATTGTGCAGCTGAGCTATCACCCTGGGCCCAGCAGTTTCTTAACATAAAGAAAACAACGTATCTTTTTCAACTTTTAAAATCTCTGAAGTGTGAGAATATTTGAAAATAGTATTTTTCAGGAACCCTAAAATCAGGTTTGCTTCTTTATTTCTCTTACTATTTATAGAGCAAATAAATCATGAAATTAGAATCCTGAAAATGTCAAAGGAAGAGGAAGAGGAGGAATGTGATACCAGTATCTTTACATGGGTTCCTCCCAGCAATTATGCAGTATTATACAATATGAATTAGTGTTAGTATTATTGCACTAGCATGCTGACATTTTTTTCTTTACCCTACATCAAATGATTTGAGAACAAAGGTTGAGGCAGAGTCTCACTATGTAGCCCACTCTGGTCTTGAATTTATAGAAATCCCCCTGCCTCAGCCCACCAAGTGCTGAGATTATAGGTGTGCAATGCCACACCCAGCCCTCTTGGAATGCTTTTACTTTGAGGATTTTTTTTCTTATAGTCTAATTAACTTGAAATCGTTGGTTTGAGCTGTAACAGTTGACAATCTAGCTAGCAAACACTTTCTTCTCCCACATGTTAAATTCCTGGCATGGTTTATTTTTGAAATATTAGAGAAGTTTTCTCAGTTGAACATCTTGAGGGGATAAATGCCTTTTAACTAACCAGTGCAAAACTGGTTAGTTAACATGCCATTCCTGGTAGAAACAGGACAAGTTAAGGACATGACTTTGTAATGGGCTAACTCACATTTTAGGCTATATGGGTGTAAATCTTGTGCTTTCTGTTGTAAATGCATACCCACCCATTGTTTTAGATTGTTTAGTAAATAGTGGCTGTTACCCGTAGTTTGCTAGATAAAACTCACCAATACCTTTAAACAAAGGCTTCTAACTCCTTGTAACCTTCAGGCTATGCAAGGCTGCCTGCAGGTA
>NW_004524715.1:2875184-2877464 GCF_000260255.1 Octodon degus
AAATTCCAACCTGGCTGATCTGGTTCCTATTCTGAGTGACCCATAACAACTTCAGGGGAAGGGTTTGCTTTGGGTTTTTTTGTTGTTCTTTTTGCAGTTCCAGGGATCAAATGTGGGACCTTCCCCTGCCAGGCAGGTGCTTATGCTGCTGAGCTACATTCCCTGCCCAGGTTCATGTGTTTTAAACTCTGCAGCTCATTACAGCTTAGGTTATCCTTGCCATGAATAGAATTTCCAGCCTGCTGGACCCCTCCAGACCCCGCACAGGCCTGGCATACAGGCCTGGGGTGAAACTCTGCAGCTGAAGTCCCTGCAGAGAGGCTAGGGGCCAGAAACACCCAGCTAGTCCAGGAGCAGAACATCTTGCCAGAGGGGCACAGCAGGTTCACTTCCAAGGGCTGCAGCAGGAAGAAGCTGAACACAGCTGCCAGACCCAAGCCAGGCAAATTGGGATGAATTCAAATTTCATAGATCTGTACCCGATAAGCTGAGATACTTTGCTAGACCCAGATCTATCAAAGCATCCTCCCTCTTTCTCTCTTGGCTGAGAGAGGGGGCAAAAGGTAAGCAGGGTAAACTAGTCTGCCTGGAAGACACCAGGTACATCAAGGGGAGGTGATTAGATGGAACTTAGGGGAACTAACTTAAACACAAATTCCCAATTTAGACAACCTGCTTGGGCCCCCTACTGTCCCGCTCTTGGACAGGAGGTTTCTTTCCCTCAATAAATATATTCTGCTCATAAAAATAAATAAATTCCTAATTTAATATCTGCTTAGCTATACACACATAATGCTTGCTCTTACTGTCAAAAATACAAACCCATTAGTTACAAAAGTTTGTCAGCTGCTAAACGTCACTACTCATTATTAGTGTTCCTAATTATAGTTTGGTAAATACAAAACTATAACTGCCTTAACCATATAATCTCTCTTGGGTAAGAATTTTAGTAGGTGCTAAGGTTATGACTTAGCCCCTACACCAAAGGTCAGAGAACAGTGCTATACAAAATGACAAAGAGAAGGAGCAAAATGCAATCTCAGGCCCTGAGTCCACCCAGAACTAGTGCAGGAGACACTAGCACAGAAGAAATTGGGAATCACATAGCTGCAATGTCTGAATTAATAGAGTCTGAAGTAAAGAAAGAACTATAGAAAGATATAGAGGAAATCAGATCAGAAATAGCCTCTGAAATAAGAAAAGAAATATCTGAATTAATAGCATCTGAAGTAAAGAATCAACTGCAGAAACACGTAGAGGAAATCAAATCAAAAGTAATCTCTCAAGGGGCAGTGAGATAGTTCAGTAGAATAAGCACTTGTCTGGCAAGTGCAAGGTCATGAGTTCAATCCCTGGTACCTCAAAAAAAAATCTCTGAAGTAAAAAAGAAAGGATCACTATGAGTCTGATCTAGTAGTGAGACCCTGAACACCCTGTAGACCCTTCTCTAAAATACAGGAAAAAAAAAAAATTATATTGGTGCCAACATAATATGTTCATTCATGTCTCAATGACACACGCCGGGATTCTCACAATATTTTGGACTTTTATATTAGTATTATATTCACAATGGTGATTTGTGATCATTGATTTTGTTTGCAGTACATAGTGTTTACATTCATCTTAGGAGGTAGGTACATGTATTTAATATATTTTAATTTTTTGATTCCATTTTTCCTCTTCCTGTATCCCTCCCTCCATCTCTGGATCCTGTCTCATTTGCCAAAGATCTACCCACCTGTTTCCTATTGCCAAGTTTCTATTTTGGTTTTTAAAAATTATTTATTCTTTGGGTTTCTCATATAAAAGAAACAAGTTAAGTGATTAAAGGAAGATGTTATGTGATATTTCTGCTTGTGTGTTTGATTTATTTCAGTTAACATTATTGCTCCAAGAAGCATCCATTTCCCTAAGAATGACTCAAATTTATCCTTCTTCACGGCACAGTAGTGCTCCATTGTGTATAAATACCACACTTTCTTTATCCATTCACCTGTTGATGGACATACAGGCTGCTTCTGAGCTTTAGCTACTGTAGGTTGTGCTGCTACAAACATTGCCATGCACTTCACTGTGATATGATGTCTAACTCTTTTGGAAAAACACCAAGACAGAGATTAGATGGGTTGAACAAAATTTCATGTTTTAATTTTTTTGAGAAATCTCTAAACTGATTTCAATAGTGATTATATAAGTTTTCATTTCCATAAACAATGTCAAAAGGTTCATTTTTTCCACAGCCTTTCCAGTATTTGATATATAGAAAGCATATATATATAT
>NW_004524715.1:2878954-2920168 GCF_000260255.1 Octodon degus
TTTAGAAGCACCTAGTACTTCTTTGATTATAGTTACCACTACATTTTTTAGTTCCAAAATTATTTCTGATCTGATTTCTTCTATACCTTTCTGCAGTTGATTCTTTACTGTCAATGCTATTATTTCAGAGATCTCTGGTGTGTGATTTCCAGTTTCCTCAGTGCTAGTGTCTTCTGCATTTCTACTGGGTGGATTTGGGGCCTGAGGCTGCATTTTGTTCCTTCTCTTTGTCATTTTGTATACCACTGTCTTCTGACCTTTGGTGTAGAGCTTAGATAGAGTTATTACCTTAGCACCAGTTCCGGATCTGTGAAGTTTGGATTCCTCCAGGTGGGTGTTGCTTGGATCTGGCTGCTGTGCTCCACTTCTTTCTGCTGCAGGCATTAGAGTTGAACCCTTTGTTTCTCTCTGGCAAGATGTTCTACTCCTGAATCAGCTGGGTGGGTCTTGCCTCTAGCCTCTTTTCAGGGAGTTCTGCTGAAGGGTTCCATGCTGGACCGGGCCTGCGCTCTGGGTCTGTTCAGGATCCCACGGCCCAGTCGTCATACTCCTCAGTGTTGTTTCAATCTGCATTTCAATAATGGCCAATGACATTGAGTATGTTTTCATGTACTTAATGATTATTTGTACTCTTTCTTCTAAGAAATGTCTGTTCATTTGAGTTGTACATTTTTTGATTGGGTCTTTTATGGAAGAGGGCCATTATTTTAGTTTTTTGCATTGTCTAGATATTAGTCCTTTCTCTGAGTAATAGCTCATAAAATTATCCCCATTGTTTGTGTTACTCCTTTACTCTTTTGGTTGTTTCCTTTGCTTTAGAGAAGTTGATAATTTGACACAATCCCATTTATTGATTATTGATGTTAAATATTGTGCCCTGGGGGTTCTGCTCATAAAGTTCTTCCCTGTCTTCAAGAGTTTCACTTATTTTATCTTCCAGCCAGTTAACTAATATATATATTTGATTCATTTTTATTTTATTTTGGTGCAAGGAGAGATAAGGGATCTATATTCAGTCTTTTTCTCGTGTGGAACCAGTTTTCCCAAACCAATTGTTAATCAGGCTATCTTTCCTCCAGCATGTTTACAGTACCTTTGTTAAAGATCAGATAGCTGAATGTGCCTAGGGTTGTTTATGTATCTGCCATTCTGTTGCATTGATCCTCATGTCTGTTTTTGCACCAGTACCACCCAGTTTTTAGCACTGTAGCTTTATACTATAACTTGAAATCCATTCTTGTGATGCCACCTGATTTCTTGTTATTTATTGTTGTTTATGAGACAGGGTCTCACCATGTACTTCAGGCTGGCTGTGAACTCACTGTGTAGCCCAGACTGACCTAGATGTTCTGCCTCAGCTCATAAGAGCTGGCATTATTGCCATACGCCACCACACTCAGCTTGTTATTGTTGCACAAGAATCCTTTTGAGATATAAACATAAGGTAATTTTCTGTAATTCTGTGAGAAATGCTGTTAGTAATTTTATTGAGGATACATTAAAACTATGTATCAGCTTTGATAATATGGCCATTTTTACAAAATTGGTTCTGCTGGTCAAGGAGCAGGGACTATCTTCCCATTTTCTGATGTCCTCTTTGCTCTCTTTTTTTCAGACTACTGTTATTTTCATCGTAGAGAACTTTTATTTCCTTTGTTAAAGTAACTCCTAGGTACTGTGTTTAATTTTTCTTGAAACTATTGTGAATGGTTCTTCTCTCCTAAGGTCTTTCTCAGTCAGTTCATTATTTGTGTACAAGATCACTATGGATTTTATGTGTGTTCATTTTATGTTCTGCTACATTTGATTATAACTTATAGTAGTCCTTTGGTGGAATTTTTCGAGTTTTCTATGCAAAGGATCATATCATCAACCAATAAGGATAGTTTGATTTCTTCCTTTTGATACAGAGAGAAAAACTGATCTCGGGTGGGTGACCTCCAAATAACATAAGGAAAAATGATCTCCCGACCTGAACTGCATGAGTTCGTGTTCTCTAAAACCGAAGAATGAATTTTAGGAACAAACAGAGGTTATGAGCAGAATATATTTATTGAGGGAGAGAAAGCTCCTGTCTGAGAGAGGGACAGAAGGGGGGCCCGAGCAGGTAATCCCTGGGAAGTTGTCTCTTCTAGGGACTTTTATAGAGGAAAATCATATGGTGAGGCGGGTCTAAGGTGGTGAAGGAGACATGGGAACGCGCTTAGGTGGGCATGAGGTGGGACAACATTGTGACCAACCAGTGAGATTACAAGCACCATTGCTCAGGTAAAATTGATTAAATCCAGTATCAAATGGGGAAGCAAGTCACATAGCAAGTGGACATGAGAGAGGGTCTCTTCCTGTTGGGGGGGTAGGCTAGTGACTCATTTGGGCTCTTTCTTTTTTTTCTTTTTTTCTTTTTTTTTTTAATTTTAAATGTTTTTATTAATGAATGGTAGCAATTCACAAGGGTTACATACATTTTAAGGAACCAGCACATGTACATAGCATATCTTGATTGTCTTTGCATCATTTACCCCACAACCTACCCTCCATCCCCCATCTCCTTCCATATCTCCAGAAATCCTGCCTTGTTGTTTCCTAATGTATCTTCTCTATTTAACATTTTTATTTCTTTGTGTCAAATAAGTGTCCTTTGTCTGAAAGCTCACCCCTTGAAGTGACCGTGAGATTAGTTTTAGGGGAGTTATGGACTTTTGGAGGCATCTTGTTGCCTTGTTTTCTCAAGATGCTTATGTTGTTGTGTTAAAGGTTGTAGATCAGTTAAGGGAGAAAGGGCTGTCCCTATTAATGTGATCTCTTCATTAAGTGGATTTCTCCTTTTGATTTGTCCTTGGCTTTGGGCATGGGTCAGTGTACAGACACAACTCAACCTATTCGAATGACTAAGATCAGTCCCTTCACTGTACTGTGAAGAGTGAACACCTACAGTCATATCAACATCCAAAAATCCAGCTACATCTACATATAACTTAAAATTTGTTTAAAAAGTTCTCAACACAGAAAAACAAATGAACAATATAGTTAAGAATAGACTGCGAAATAGAAGAAAAGAGAAAATGAGAAGATATTAAGAAAAAGCAAAGAAGAAAAAAGAGGCAAAAGATAATGGGGGGAAAAAGATATAGGCCTTGATAATATACAGGCAGGAAAAAGATGGCATACAAGAAAGAGACATTTTATTATATAAATAGCTGTGATGTCCATAGGAGCTCTGTCTCTTTCACGGCAGTCTTTCTACTCACGTCCCTAGTCCTGGCAGCTGCCACACTTCCTGACCTCTCCTTTGCTCAAAAAATACTGCTGCTGCTAGCCCTGCTCACTGGCTTTGGATTCTGCATCTGTCCACTGTTTTTGACTTTTTTCTCATAAGTTTTTTCTTCTTGGTGTAGTTTGTTTGAGTTGATAATATCCTGGGGAGTTTCCTTACACTTGATCTTAACTAAAAAGGCTGAGAAGGGATGTGGCTATCGCCTTAAAATGGGCTCTTTCAAGGTGATTGATTCCTATTTAGAATATCAATCCCTGATGTCCATCCCAAGGGAAGTATGTAGCTGTGTTTCCTCTTTTGTCCTGAGATATGGCCCATATGGGAATGTCTGTCTCTTCCCAGTTGTAAAGTCACCTTGTCTTCCATCCTGTCTCCTTGAGGGTCTGGCCCTGTCTGACTGGCTATAATATTTCTATCTAACTCAGCCGCCTGCAACACTCTGCTATACATGTACCTCTTATATCTTTCTCTTTCTTGGGTTAAAGTGTGAGCACTATATTAAACAGGAGTGAGGATGGTCGACCTCCTTGCCTTGTTCCTGATTTTAGAGGAAAAGCTTTCAATTATTCCCCATTTAATATGATGTTTGTGGTAGGTGTACCAAAAATGACTTTATCCAGTTAAGATAAGGTCATTTTATATCTATTTGCCTCAAGATTTTTATCATGAATGGACACTAGATTTTGTCTAAGGCTCTCCCTGAATCTATTAAGATCATCATATGACTTTTGTCCTTGCTTCTTTTTATGTGGTATATTATATTTATTTGCATGTGTTGAACTATTCTTGCATCCCAAGAGCTCAGTCCAATTATTCATGAAGTGTGATCTTTTGATCATTTGTTGCATTCTGCTGCCAGTATTTTGCTGAGGATTTTGCATCAATATTCATTAAAGAGATTGACCTGTAGTTCTGTTTTAGTTGGGTTCTTGTCAGTTTATGGAATCAGGAAAATGCAAGCTAGTTTCTAGGAATAAGGCTGGAAGTACTCCTTCCCTTTCAGTTTCTTTGAAGAGTTTGAAGAGTATTGTTATCCCACACTCCCAGCCCTCCAAAGTTCTGGTAAAATTCAGAAGTGAATCCAGGTCCTGGACTTTTGGTAGTTGCTAAGTTTCTTCTTACTGCCTCAATGCTATCGCTTATTATTGCTTATTCATGGTTTTCATGTCTTCTAGGCTCAGCTTTATCCATTTCTTCAAAATTGTTCTCTTGTTAGAGTACTGTATTTTGTAGTATTATTAAAGATCTTGTGGATTTTGGTAGTGTTCATTTTGATTTTACCTTTTTCATTTCTCATTGCTTTGATATGGGTCTTTTTCCTTCTTTTGGAATATTTGGCTAAGGGTTTTCTTATTTTTTTACTATTTCAAAGAACCAGCTTTTTTATTGATTGATTATTTTTATTGTTTGTTTTACTCTCAATTTCATAAGTTGCTGTTCTGATCTTGGACAATATTTATTGTTCTAGGATTTTGAGGTGCATCATTAGCTTATTTATTTGAGCTACTTATATGAGCACTCATAACAAAAAACTTTCCTCCTAGGATTGTCTACATTGTGCCTCATAGGTTCTGGCATGCTGTATGGCACTATAGTTTGATTATAGGAATTGTTCAGTTTCTTCCTTTATTTCTTATATGCCCCATTGAGTGGTCAGGAGTGTGTTATTTAATATCCAAGGAACTATGGTTTCCTTTGTGATTGATTTCTAGTTTTAAAGGGCTATGACCTAACAACATACATGAACAAATTTTGATTCCTTTGTATTTATTTATGCAGGCTCTGTGGACTAGTATGTGGCCTATTATGGAGAAACCTACCTATGTTGCTGAGAAGAATTTGTCTTCTGTTGTACTAGGGTAGAATACTCTAGATATCTACTAAGTCCATTTGCTCAAAGATGTGGTTCAGCTCTAATATTTTTGTGAACTTTTGTTTAGTTGAGTTCTTTGTGAAAGTGGGGTTATTGAGGTCTCTTACTATGTCTGAGTTGACGTCTTTTAAGATTCTGGTCTTGTGTTGAACTTCCAGAGTTTTGACTATGATATGTTGTGGGGAGCTTCTTTTCTCATCATAATTATTTGGCATTCTCTAAGCTTTGCTTACCTTGAGTTATTTTCCCATGTGTCAGAAGTTTTCTGCCATGAGTTCTATAAGAAGACTTTTTAATTCCATGTTTGTTCTCCTCTAATTTGTAATTCCAATTTACCTTATGATGGTGTTCTTAACATCATCTAGTAGCTGTTGGATAAACTTTTTCTTGTTGTTTTGCTATTTTTAAGCTATCTGAGTTTATCATCTTATGTTTCCAATCTGTTCCCCAAGATCAGAGACTCTCTCCTCACATTGGTCACTTCTGCTGTACCAGTTTTCAATAGAATTCTTTATTTATTTATTTTTTGTGGTGCTGGGGATTAAACTCGGGACCCTGTGCTTGCCAGGCAAGCACTCATTCTACTGAGCTACCTCCTCAGCCCAGAATTCTTTATCCTTGAGCCTTCTGTTTGACAGCTTTTTGGCACACTCATTTCTCTGATCAAATTGCCATTTACATTTTGAATAGTTTTGATCAGCTCTCCTAATTTTTTTTTTTTGTTTATTTCTTCTATAACCACATTAGTCAATTTGTTAGTTCTGTTATCTTTAGTGGCATGTGAATTTGAGCTCTTTGAGTTTCTTTACTTCTTCTTTAATCATGGAGAAGTGAGGATAGTTAAGTGTGACTAAAATACAAAAGAGCAATTAGAACAGGAAGATGGGAAGTTAAAAAAAAAAAAAGAATGAAAAAAGAGAAGAATAAAGAAAAACTTAAAAACTTAAAAATTTAAAATTTTTAATAGGGAAGGGAAAATCAAATAAAAGAAAATAAAAAAATAAAGAAAACCCAGAGTAGACACACAAACAAGAAAACACACAAATCACCCCCTGTGGGCACTATACCCTATAGACAGTGTCCACACAGTTTCCTTGCCGCTGCAGTTATAATCTGCTTGTGGGCAGCCAAGCCAGTTTCCTCTCTGCCTACAGGCTGCTGGCCATCCGCCTGGGAGTGCTAAGGGCTGTCTGTCTCTCTGTACTATCCGCTGTTTTGGCTGAAAGCCATGTGTCGGGTGTGATTCACTGCAGACCTTTGTTTCTGACCCAAGATCCACCCACTACAATTAATTTGGGAAGAAGAGGACGTGCCATAGTTGCACAGCACCTGTTGGTTGCTACCACTGACCTCCCACCCCCTCACCCTGCTGCCAGGCGCTTCCCACAGTAGCCTCTGTGTTGTTCCCCCAGCAGCTTTCCATCTCATGTGTCACTGAAGGTCCCTGCCCCACCCAACGTCCTCTGTTCTTTCACATGCACATCCCCAACCATCCCCAAGAGCTCCACTTTCCAACCCATGGAATTTTGTGCAGTATCTGCAGTTGGTAGGTTTCCTTTTCCTGCAAGGGATGGTGGGCCATGGGTGGGAAGGTGGGCCTATCGTCGTAGGACTTTCTGGTGTATGGGGAAACAACGGGGAAGTGCTCAGTCTGGACCACCTCTGCCAAGACTCCTTCTCTCCGGCTTTTCTCCGAGGATGTGGAGAAAAGGATCCCTGTCAATGGGTTTAGTGCCATTCACAGTTTGTGGTATTCAGTCTCTGCCTAAGACAGGAGGCTTTCCTTGTCAATGCTACATGGTTGGGAGTGGGTAGGATGCTGCAAAGACACAGTGTTCCCTGGTGTTTGGGAGGATGATGGGGAAAGGACCACACATTTCTATTGCTGTCTCTCCTTTGATCCAGTTACTTGGCTTCCCTGAGGCCTCTGTTGCAGTTTACTTCCATCTGGGTTTCTTCTTCCAGATAGGAGAGAGAGTTTGCGTGTAGGAAGACTATCCCAGGAGTCTGGCCTCTGTAGCACTGGCTCTTTTCTCAGGCTGCTAGAACCACTCCCAAGATGGCATACTTTCCAAGTAAGGGGAACAGGAGGAGACATGGCCTAGTGGTAACCCTGATTCCATCTTTCAACAACCCAGAGACGTGGTTTGATCTAGAGAATTTACTTATCTGGCTCATTGTTTCATAGGTTTCAGATCATATTTGACAGGTTCAGTGGCAGAAATATGGCAGAAGTGTATGGGGAAGAAAGCTGTCCACTCCACATTAGCTGGGAAGCAGAGCACAGTGGAGAAGAACTTGTAAGACCTGCACAATCCAAAAGCACACCCTCAGTGACCTGCCTACAGGTCAGCCCCACCTCCTAAAGGGGTGTTTAGCTATGAAGACCTGTGGATAGATGCATTGATGAATATAGCAGCCCCATTATCCAGTCACCTCTCTGGGAGTCTAATTAATCAAACTGACAATTAAGCTTGATTGTTACAATGAGAAAGTGAAACAGCTTTATCACTGATATGGAGAAAGTTATAGGGGTCTGTATGAAAGGCCAAACTACCCACAACAATACTTAGCAAAACATAATCAAATCAAGGTCCTAACTCTCTTCAACTCTATGCAGGCTGTGAGAGGTGAGGAAATTGCATAATGAAAGTTTCAATCTAGCAGAGGTTGATTTATGAAGTGTAAGGAAGTAGAGTTGCTCCATAAGATAAAAGCACACAGTGAAGTAGCAAGTGCTGCTGCAGGAGCTGCAGCAAGCCACCCAGGAGCTCTAGACAAGACAACTGGTGAACACCTCAATGACAACAGCTGTTCAGTGTTGACCCACAGACTGCTGTTGGCAAGCAATGCCATCTAGGACTTTCACTGCTAGACAGAAGTTGATGGCTGTTTTCAAAGGATAGGCTGAATCTCTTCTTAGGGCCCTAATGCAGTTGGTAACGAAGTTGGTGTCTCTTATACCTAGATGTCCCCTAATGCCTCATCCACTCATAGATGGGGCTTTGGGATCATGTGGAGGGGAGTGATATTCACCAGGGGGATTAGTCCACAATGAATTTATAGCTGAAGGTAATACTGGGTGATAAAACTTAGTGGGAAGAGGTGGGTCCCTGTGGGCATGGCCTGCAAGGTTCTGTCTTCCTCCTCTTCCCTTAGTGCTTATCTGCTTCTCGCCTGCCATGCCAGAAGCAGTTCTCCCTGCCCCTTGGCCACACCACCCTAATGTGTAGCTCTGCCTTGAGGCTAGCCAACTGTGGACTGAAGCTTCTACAAACTGTGAGCCAAAATAAACCTTTCTCATTTAAGTGGCAGGTATGAGGTATTGTGTCCCAGTGATAAGAAAGTAAGACAAAGTTGAAGCTAATGCCTATTTGCTTTTCTGAAAATATGAGAACCCAAATCAGGTATGGTGGTACACACCTGTAATCCCAGCATTTGGGAGTCTGAGGCAGGAGGATCTCCTCAAGGCCAGCCTGAATTATATAGCAAGACCCCGTCTCAAATAAATAAATAAATAAATAAATAAATAAATAAATAAATATTCTTTCTGGAAGATAGTTCAGTGGTATACTGTATGGTTGGCATGTACCCAGTTCAATCCCCAGAACCATACAGAAGTTAAATTAAAAGACATTTTAGCTCAAATTTGTTCCAAATATTCTTGAAAAGATTCTAGGGGAGAGGAGAAAGGGATAAAAAAGAATTAAAATGTGTCATGTACATGTACCAACTTCCCACAGTGAATGTAATCACTATAAACTACAAACACATACTAATGAAAGAATAAAGGACAAAAGAAAAGAAAAAATTGTAAATGATACAATTTTCGACTTTGGGAGCTGAGACTTAAGAACTGGATAATTTTCCCAAATAATAGCAGAGCTAGATGTTCACCCCTAGTTCAAGGCACTTGGCCTTCACAGGCACTGCACATCTCAAACACTGTTAGTCTCTGACACGTCTAAGCTCTCAAACCAAAGAGCAGGTATTGGAAACTCTATTTCCTGGAACACCCAGGAAATGTATTGGAAACTCTACTCAGTCTAGACACAGTGATGCGAGTGTTTCTCTCACACCTGCAACCTGTGCTCCTCTGCTCACTGTGTTGATGGAGTTTCCCCAAACCTCCACCTCTTATTGTGGGAAAAACTTTTCTCAGACAAATTTTGTGGTTCAAGCAACTACTGTTTTCTGGAAAGACCCAACACTCTGGAGCAGCTGAGTTGTCTCGGGTAGACTAACTGTACACTCCAATCATAGTACCTTGTTCCCCAGCCACAGCTCACACACAACAAAACTGGGATTCTGACCTTTTTTGTGATGGAAAGACGAGGGTCTCAGAGGTTACTGTAGATACACTATTACATCCAGGAAGCCACAAGGGCAGGACTCCAACCCAGTCAAAAGTCTGAAGTTAAGCAATGCAAGTATTGATGCTTATTTATAAGATATTGACAGTAAATTTGCATATTGGAGAATTTTAGATGTTTTCCCCTGAAATTTAAACTGATAAGAATAAGTAACATAGAGAATAACTTATAAAAGTATTAGCTAGAAAATAAAATGTAACTCAAATTGAAATGTAAAGCAAGTTAAAGGAAATATAATTATTTTTGCATTTAAGATATGAATTTAAGATATAAGTTTTATTACTTTTATGCCAAAAGCTTGGATATAACTTGTCTACTTATAAAACTAGTCTTTCTGCAATCAAGAAAAATGGTCATATATGTAGTTCATTCCCTACTGTTTTAGGTTTTCTAAGAAGTGTTAAAAAAAAAAAAAAAAAGGAAATGTTTCAGCAGGAAGTTTGATGAAGTAGTCTTGAGCCTGCCAGAGTGGTGTGGAGTACAAGTATAGAAAGGCAAACTTTTACAAGAATTTGGGGGGAGGAGACAAAATGATTTTATTAAAATGTTAAATAGGAAACCAAAACAAGGTAACAACAATAGGATTTCTTATCACCTTCAAAATTTGCTCTTTCATGGTGTCAGAAGAAATTTAAAACTTTAAATTTTATTACAGTACTGTTTTGCCTTAAGATCCAGTAGTGACCAAGATCACCTAGAGTCAAGTCCACGCTCAGCTGCTGCTCTCAGCCCACCTTTATATCACATCTGCAGCACCAGCAACACGGCCTGAGTAGCTCCTGTCGTGCATCATGGTGACAGTACCTAGGTTGCTTCTTCCCGCATTGTCTTTGATCTCATGATGTCCCTTATCTCCGTAAACACTCTTCTCAACCTTCACTGCCTTCACTACTGTCATCTGCCTTGCTTCCAATGTCATTTTTAAACATTTATACCATGAATCCTCTACCTAGTCACCTTTCTTGATATTACCAGTTGTGCAGGTATCCACACAGTGGCTTCTAATAATACCTAGTTCATACCTCCCTGAGGCCTCTTTTCATATTAGCAGTATCCTTTTCTAAGATTATATCTGATGCCACATAGGCTCATCCTTTTTTTCTAACTTTTAGTAAATAATTGGTGCCAGGCATATAGAACGCATTCAGTAATGTTTGAATCAATGACTCTAGTTCATTCCACATGTACTCACCAAAAATTTACTATCCACTAACTCTCAGGCCTACATGCTAAGGATCAAAAGAGATAAAATCTTTGCCTTCATGTCTTCAAATTTTATGAAACTAATCACATTAATTTTATGATGCTGCTAAAACAAAATACTATAAAATATAAAAAACATTGCCAAAATGTAGTGACTTCAAACAACTCCTTCATTCGTTCAAGTTGCACTGATTCCTCGGCTGCAGGTCTCAAGGAGGGAATCGAGGTTTCAGCTGGCCCAGGCTTTTGCCTTGGCTCCATTTCTTTGCTGTCGAGCAGCCCTGAGCCTGTCCTGGTTATGGCCCTGCATTTTACCACTTTGCTCCTGGCCCTTCCACACACCTGGGATCTTAAATCTCTCTCACTTCTCTTCTGCCAAGTCTTTACCACTTTTGTGATGGGTCTATATGGAAAATCCAGGATAACTTTCTTCTTAAAATTCACAACTTTAATTACATCTGCCAAAGTCCCATTGGGCTGTGGACACTGCTCAGTGGCAGAGGTTCCTGCCTGGCAAGTGCAAAGTCCTGACTTTGATCCCTGGTTAAAAAGGAAAAAAAAAAAAAAAAAAAGGGCAAAGTCCCATTTGTTACATAACATATATATTCAGAGTTTCCAAGGATCAGTGATAGGTATTTTTTAGGTCATTAGACAGCCTCCTACAGTGACTATTCTAGAATTATTTCCCAGCGTATCCCTCTCTTAGATAATTTGGAGAATATTTTACAACATGGGTAAGTTCATTTTGGCTAAAACACTGTTTTGTTTAACAACAAAGAACTAGAAGTCATGTGAAAGTGTTATTATGAGCCAAAGCTTTGTTGGAAAAATGACTGAGTATGGAAAGAGGAGGGAAAGTTATAAAATACATAAAGAAATAAGTAAAGTTTCATAAATAGAATGAGCACCATAAGTAAATATACATCCAGCAATGTGGATATATGTTTTCCTTGGAAAAATACGGGGTTAGACAGTTGCAGAATTTATCATTATTCCAAGTACGACTGATTTCCTAAAGATATTAGTCTGCTATTAATATGCAAAATAATGTGTTCTAGTTGAAATAAAATGAAATTCTCTTTTCCTCTCAAAACTTTGCTCATGGGGGCCTGCCCCGTAGCTCAGTTATTTGAGTGGCTGCTTCAACAAAGCAGTCAGGCTCAGGTTGCTGTGGTTCGATCCCCACAACTCAAGCCAGGAAACCTGCCCTGAAGGCATTCAGAGCAAAAAAAAAAAAAAAAATCCTTAAAACTTTGCTCAAAATTAAAAGAATCATAAACAAATTCATTTATCCATTTTTAATTTACAAAATTAGTTATCTGAATAAAATTAAAAGTCAATAATACAATAATAATGATTTTTGAAAAGTTCAGTATTTGGGGCATATTATGCTAGATTCAAATGATACAATCATGATTACCCTCCCTGCATGCAGGAAACCCACTGGTATTTAAATTAATAAATTGCAATACTGGGTAGCAAGGGAAATAGGAGAAGAAATGATCTAAAGAGTAGTAAAGTAAGATTTTCTGGTTGAAGGACAAATAAATCTGTAGGGAAAAGGATGCAAAAGCAGTTGAGCTGGGCCAGGGAGATAGCTCAGTAGAATAAGTGCTTGCCTGGCAAGCGCAAGATCCTGAGTTCAATCTCCAGTACCACAAAAAAAAAAAAAAAAAAGCAGCTGAGCCAACAGCACAAACAGAGGTACTAAGTACTCAAGGGCTTAGGGTATTTGTGGGGTCTAATCAAAGGACAAAGAGCCAGGGTCAAGGAGTGGGAAGTAAATGCTGGAAGGTAGAGGATCAGGACTTCCCATATCCAATTTATTCCATGGAGATGAAGGGCTGGCAAAAGTCTTTTAATCTAGAAAAATACATGAATAGATGGTCAGGGGTATTGTTTCTGTTTATTAATTTTTATGTATTACAGTACTGGGGATTGAATTTATGGCATTCACACTGAGCTATATTCCTAACCCTTTTTGAGACAGGGCCTTGCTAAGTTACCCTTGCTGGTGTTGAACTTTCCATCCTCCTGCCTCAGCTTCCCAGGGTGCTGGAGTTACAAGCAGAAATACAAACAATTGCATGGTGAGATTTATCTACTTCACCATGAAAGGTATGGTAGTGGGCAAAGAATCACCAGCTTGCATGGGTCCTTTCTGTAGTAGAAATCAATTAAAATGAAGGCATGATTTTGCAGGAACATAAGTTTTAACTGAAAGGTAAAACAAGATTAAGAATAGACTCCAGTTTGGGTGGTAGCTTGGGAGAGGACACATTCTGTTAGAGAGGATAAGAAAACCTTTTCCTCCAAACAGGTGGATTAGCTTGGGGGGGGGGGGGACAGTTGATCTGCATCTCAGTCCCAGTTTTATTTATTTATTTATTTATTTGTTTATTTACTTAGGTCTTTTGAGGCAGGGTCTCACTGTGTAGTTCATGCTGGCCTCAAGCTCACTTTGTGAGCTTTGCCCGGGCTGGTCTCTAACTCAAAATGATCCTCCTGCTTCAGCCTCCCGAGTGCTGGGATGGCAGGCATGTGCCACCACATCCGGCTTTTCGGTCCTGCTTTTATAGTGCTGGAATTCTCATGGTTTGAGGGGTTGGTTCTGTTCCCACAAAATGATTATCTTTGTTTGTAGTGGTTTCAGTCAGGTGAGGTTCTGCTTGTCCTGCAACTGAGGTGCTCAGAGGACTGACATAATAGCTGGAGACCTCTGGATGTAGCTGTTGTTCCTGTAAATTTCTTATCCTGCTATCCTCCGTCTCTTTTTTTTTTTTTTTTTTTTTTGGCGGAACCGGGGATTGAACTCAGATCCTTGCGTTTGCCAGTCAAGCGCTTATCCCACTGAGCCATCTCCCCAGCCCCGTATCCTCTGTCTTAAAGGGCAATGAGATAGGCTAGGTAGATTTAAGGCTAATAGCTACTCCCAAGATGACTAACTTGCAAAGCTGAGAAGGCTTTGACTCAAAGTTTCACAAAATGAAGATCGAAATTTGTGCTAATTTTAGTTATCTATTAGGCTACAACCCCTTTTAAGTCCTGGACTGCCACAGGGGAAAACATAAATCAAGTTTCTTTTTTTTGGTGGAACCGGGGATTGAACTCAGGCCCTTGCACTTGCCAGGGAAGTGCTTGTTTCACTGAGCCATCTCCCCGGCCCTCAAGTTTCTGATAACAGGTTCAAGACCCAGCATTCTGCCATAGTCCATCCCTATAGTGTATCTCACTATGCCATGACTGTGTCAAAGGGAGGGAAAAGAAGGGCAAACAGAATAGTGACACAGTCAAGGCAGAGATATGCCAATCACTGAAGGGAGAGTGAAGCAGCAGAATCCTGGGCCCTGCTGCTCATTAAAAGCATCATTTGTGTTTTCTTCTTGGATTGTGAAGGACTTAAAGCCATTTTTTGCCAAGAGCCATGCCTTCTCTAGGGCCCGCCAATGCCAACTGAGTAACTAAAAGCAGAACAAACCTTGACCTTTATTTTATATCCTTGGCTATTGTAAATCTTGGGTCCAGTCTCTTCTCAGCTTTGCATAGGGGTGTGCTGATCATTTGAGGCGTGCCCGTCTAGGAGCTAGTTGGACAGGGTTGGTTAGCCACAAATTTACATGATCTAATCAGCCCCTTCAAAACGGAGGACACTGCCAGAGCTCAGACCTGGCATGTGAGTGAGACCACCCGGGACCCACCTGATCCTCATTCCACCCAGAGCGTGGGTCCTGCTGGATCTTCTTTCCAACCAGCACCCAGGCCCTGTGAGTAGAACTTCCTCCATCAGACAGACCTAGTGTGGAATGCTGCAGCAGAACTCCCTGTAGAGAAGCTAGAGGTAACACCCACCCAGATGATCCAGGAGCTGAACATTTTGCCAGCGTGGCACAGAGGGTTCACCTCCAGGAATAGCAGCAGGAAGAAGTGGAACACAGCGGCCAAACCCAAGCCACACCCACCTGGACAAGTTTGAACTTAGTAGATCCAGACCTGGTGCTAAGATAATACCTCTATCAAAACTCTCACACCGGGCTGGTGAGATGGCTCAGTGGTCTAAGGCACCTACTTAGAACAAACTAAGCTAAACAAAGCACAGGGGACCGCGGTTCAATCCCCCAGCACCACATGCCAGCCAGCCCCACCCCCTGGTGGGCTGAGCTGGCCACACACACACACACACACACACACACACACAAATAAATAAATAAATAAATATTAAAAAAAAAACCTCTCACACCAAAGGTCAGAAGACAGTGCTATACAAAATGACAAAGACAAAGAACAAAATGTATTCTCAGGCCCCAAGCCCACCCAGAAAAACTGCAGGAGACAATAGCATAGAAGAAATTGAAAATCCCACACCTGAATTCTCTGAAATAATAGTGTCTAAAGTAAAGAAACAAATGCAGAAAGGTATAGAGGAAATCAGATTAAAAATAATTTTTGAAGTAAAAAGAAATGATAACTATAATGAAGGAAGTACTAAGTACTTCTAAAGAAGACACTGATTTAAAAAAAAAGAGGAGAATAGAAAAATGAAGCTTTGAATAAGCAATATAGGTAAGAAATAGAATGCATGAAGCAGAGTCAAAGTGATATACAGGAAATTAAAACCTCAATCACAAGCTAGCAAAACCGTTTGAATGAAAGTGAAAATAGATTTTCAGACTTTGAAGACACCATTGCAGCTAGTGAAAAGGTAAGAAAAGATCTCTTAAAAACAACTAGGATGCAGGAAAAAATAATTCAACATCTGGAAGATGTTACAAAGATGACCAATGTGAGACTAATAGGCATCAATGAAAAGGAGTCAATACAAATGATATAAAAAGAATATGGGCAGAAGTAATAGCAGAAAACTTTCCAAATATGGGGAAACAATCTCACACTCAGATAACTGAAGCATATAGAGCTCCAAATAACATCAACCCAATTAAAAACACACCCAGATATACAATAATCAAGATCCCAGAAATTCAGCACAGGAACAGTATACTAAAAGCCACTATTGAAAAGAAACAGATCACATTTAAAGGAAAACCCATCAGAAAAACAGCAGATTTCTCTTCTCAAACCATCAAGTCAAAAGAGCATGGAGCAACGTACTACAAGTCTTGCAAGAAAACAAATTCCATCCCAGACTGATATACCCTGCAAAACTCTCTTTCAAGTATAATGGAGAAGTGAAATATTTCCATGACAAAGAACAGCTAAAGAATTTCATTATGGTAAAGCCAAGCCTACACAGACTACTAAAAGATATTCTAGAGAGGGACCAAAATGACCACAACTCCATGAATGAGAATGGAAAGAACCCACCAAATAGGGCAAACAATTAAACACAGGAGAAAAAGAGGTATACAATAGCAGGCTTACAATTATTCTTTTGTATACAGCTGCAAAATGTTTCCATCAGCATACTCTACAAATGGACTTCTCCTGCACCCCATGGGGCATGATTCTGTCTGGGTCTACAGAGCAGATATCAAGGAAATAACAGCAGCTCAGTCCCACAAATGACACCTGTCCACCAGTAAGCATCATGGACACTGTCGTTGTCCTTGTCCATGACATACTAGAACTTTGTGAGATATCCTATCCCCAGACTGTTAGACATGCTAGTCATATATCTGCCATTCCAGTATTTAGGTTATGTTTTATTCTTAGTAATTCTTTACTATCATGAAAACTTTTTCTTACTTGAATTATTTTGAAATATTTGATTTTTAATTAATATTTAATCAATTTTCTGATTATTGTTTAATCTTAATTGTTGTTGTAAGATTTATATTGTATCTTTTACTTACAATGTACTTATAAGACATGGTATGATATTTTCTCCTATTATGAGAAACTTTAAAAAGTATGTTTCTATTTTCCATTGACTTTATATTACTTCTTCCTTGTCTTTTATACACACACACACACACACACACACACACACGAAAAACTATGTATATAACCCAACATAAGATTGATAGTTTTGTAGAAATCTTCAATGACCTTTTAGATGGGTTCATCTAATATTTTTTACATAGTAACTACCATTAGTTAACTGTGTAACTACCATTTTGAGAGCTCTTTATTCTTTACTCAGGACCATACAGCAACTTCTCTTGCCTACTGGATTATGCTCTTTGTTATTTTCTATATGCTATGTCTGGAGGTATTAGAATATTTCAAGTTTGTATAACTGGAAAATATTTTACTTTTAGTTTTCAAAGGTATGTTTGCTAAGTATAAAATTCAATGAGAACAGATCTTTTTTTTTTCTTTCAGTCCTTTTAATTAATTAGTCTAGTTTCTTACACACTTGCTCTTTTTTTCTAATGCGGAATAAGATACTATTTAATTTTGTTCTTTCATAGCTAATATTTTTTATGTATATGCTTTAATGATTTTTTCACAATTAGTTTTTTACAATTAGTTTTGGACAGTTTCATTTTGGTGTATCTTGGTATGATTTCATTCAAATTTCTTGTGAAAAAGGTTCATTTTTCCTGGAAATGTGGTGCTATAATTTCAACTAAATTCAGAAATTTTAAATCTTTAAATATTTATTGCCTATCCCTGCTTTGGGAATTCCAATTATATGACTATAAGTTTCTTGATTTTGGCACAGAGTGAACTATTGTTACATGACTGATCTGTAAATTCTTCATTTTTATTTTGGACAATTTTTATTGTTACATTCATTTAAGTTTGTAAATAATTTATTTACAACATACAATCCATTATTAATCTCATGCTATGTATTCATTTCAGAAATATTCCTCTAAAATTCACTCTGTCTACATCATGTATCTTTTACATTTCAATATTTGTCTACAATTTTTAATATGCTATATAATTATTGACTTTCAATAAAGCTAATGAGAAAATAAAATAAAATGGAGAACATCAAGAACTGAGGTTTATGGACATTCAGCTACACCCAAAAGACTCCCACCATTGTCCTAAGCCTGTGATCACCTGAATTCCAAATAAAAGGCACAGCTACATAACTGAGATCACCACAGAGACAATCTTTTCCTGGAAAGGAAACCATCCCTCAGCCATAAAGATACTAGGCCTTAGCCCACCAGATAATCCTTATCATTTGGTCTCCTGTCTTTGGGGTTTGGTCAGTCTGAACCCCTATATCACAGTGTGCCCCCTCCAGCTACCTAAGTTAGAGACCTTTCCCATCTTCCTGGAACTCTGATTAAGGATTTTTTTTCCTTGTAAATTTGTGCTTTAGTTTTAACTTCCACTTCTACTAAAGCAAGGACCCATGCTAGCCAGTTACAGGAAAAACTGAGTTAGTTACTTAGAAATTTCTGGCATGGGAGAGAAATCTTAATATTTGACATTCTCTTGATTAATGAATAAAGGAAAACAAGTGAGAGGGCACAGTGACAGATTCTCTTCTTGACCAAACTTTATTTGGGCTTCTCTCAGGTTTATCTCAACTAGGCTCTGTCTTTGGGTCCTGCCGTAGGCCCTCAAGCTTGAGTTTAGCAGGAATCTTCAAAATCAGTACAGAAAGAATCCCCTGTCTGGTCGGCCCCTCCTGCCTTCAGCTTAGCAAGATTGTCCCCTACTCTTCTTGTCATCTCTTAGTCATTTCTTACTGGCTAGACGAGTTCAGTCTCTCCCTGACTCAACACCTACTTATAGCAGTCCAATCTTTCTTTCTTTCTTCTTCTTTTTTTTTTTGTTTATTTATTTATTTTGTGTGTGTGTGTGTGTGTGTGTGTGTGTGGCCAGCTCAGCCCACCAGGGGGCAGGGCTGGCTGGCATGTGGTGCTGGGGGATTGAACCGTGGTCCCTGTGCTTTGCTTAACTTGTTCTAAGTAGGTGCTTTAGACTACTGAGCCATCTCACCAGCCCAGTCCAATCTTTCTTGACATCTTAGTAATTCATGTCAGAATAAGTTACTTTGACAGTGGTAGAAATATCTCTCAGGAACTGAAGTACTGTCACATTCCTAAGCTTTCATTTGTGGCACAGATCTTTAGCCTGTGGTATGACTAAATAACATGTCTAGCTGTAGTGTAGCCAAGTAACCTGCTAACGTTTACCTGGCATTATGAGAGACACAATCCACCACCCTGTACCCCAAAAGCCTAGCAAGCTGGCTTCCTCACTAATTTTTTAAAATTATTTTTTTAATTTTTTAATTTATTTTTTTAATAATTTAATAATTATTCTATTATTCTAACACCTACTAAGGTGGCTTTACAATCCCCTTAGGGGAAGCTTCGCATACATCGGTGAAGAGCACTCTGAGGGCGGAGTCTTGGGACCCAGTGAACCCGAGAACTGAGGTAAGCTGTAGCTGGCTTATCTGCCGCGCACCAGATGCCAGAAACCAAAGAAAGTATTAACTGCTGTTGCGACAGTATATGCTAGCTCCAATGATAGATGTATCGTCTCTTACTTTCACTTGTTATTTAGTCACATGTTACTTAGCCACACCTGAAAACTTAGGAATGTGACAGTACTTCGGCTCCTGAGAGATATTTCTACCACTGTCAAAGTAAGTTATTCTGACACTAATCACTAAGATGTCAAGAAAGATTGGACTGCTGTAAGTAGGTGTTGAGCCAGGGGGACTGAATTCAAGTCGGGCCAGTGAGTAAGAAATTACTAAGAGATGACAAGAAGGGTAGGGGACATTCTTGCTAAGCTGAAGGCAGGTGAGGCTGACCGGACGGGATTCTTTCTGTACTGATTTAGAGGATTCCTGCTAAACCCAGGCTTGAGGGCCTAAGCGCTCTTGAGTGACAACTGTCCGGGTCGCCGAGTCCAGGAACGGATCCCGAAGTGAAACTTCAACGGGTGACAGCAGCGTGGCAGCAACCCGCCTAGGATGCTGGTTAACCTCAGAGGGGGAATGGAGCATGCACAGGAGCTTCAGGGCGAGACACAGAGCGTTAGCTCTGCTGACTGGAGATGGAGACTCGAAACAACCCAGCAAGGTCTTTGCTCCAAGGCGCACCGACCCTACAGCGACCTAACCGCAGATCCCTCCACCGGGCCACGCCTCTCCGGGAGCACGCAGGCGCGAGCACGCAAACACGCCGTCCTCCCGCCGGCAGGCCCTACTGCGCATGCTCCCGGGTGCGACCGGCTGGGCGATTTAGAAGGGGCGGGCGCTCCAAAGACCGCACCCGGCCGTCGGGTATACGAGTGGCCTTGCGTCACTTCCGGTGGGCGGAACGAACCCGAAGGGGTGGTGCTCCGGCGGCTGTGAGTCTGTTTGTGTTGCAGACCCAGCTGATGCGAGCGAGCCAGCCGGTGTGGACGTCCGTGACAGGGCCAGGCAATTAGACACTGCCCCCGAAGGGCTTGCGGCCTGCATCCCGGTGAGTGGCCGCGACGGGACAGGGCGGGGTGAGAGGCAAGCTGACCACTGGGGCGGGCCGTTGTCCGGCCTCCGGCCCTCCGTGTGTCGCCTGTGGGCGCTGCCAGTGGCGGCGTGGGGAGCCGCCTGCCCGCCGCGGGGAGCCCGGAGGCTTGCGGCCGTGCACGGCGCCGTCTGTCCCGACGCCCGGGGTTTGGGGGCCTCGGGCCCCGCCCCGCGGCCCGCGCCTCACCCGGGCGCAGCTCCGCAGAGTTCGTCTTTCCTGGGTCCAAGCTCCGGCAGCTCCCAGGGACTGTCAGAAGGGGTTTCTCTTTCCCTCGTTTTGGATTGTCAGAGTGCGTTTTGTGCTTCCTTTGCTTGGCGTTTTTAATTTGTCTCACGCCTCCCTGACTCCCTCCCTGACTGCTGTTGCTTAAGGGGAGTCCGGTGAGTGTGCTTTTTAAAAGCAAGTGACGCTGTGTGAATCACTGTGTTGCAGTGCTGGAAGCCCGTCCCTGTCCCTATGTCACTTCTGTGATGGTGCTGGGAGGACCCGGTATCTCCGCGTACTGCAATAACTAATCGAGAGTGGTGACTATCCAAGGAAAAATTTAGAAGAGACGTGACATCACACGTACTTTTATTTAAAATACCATGTTTACTTCCAGGAGCAGTTGTATACTAGACCTGTACTTTTCATTTTTTGAGATCTCAGGAAGAACAAAAATATGTTGTAGGAGATCAAGGAAATGCCAGTGAGACAACATGATACTAAGAATAGTAAATTATTTTTAAAATGTTAAACATCTGAGGATTTTTAAAAAAGTATTAAATTGAATTGGGAGTTTGTGCTTTATATGAGCATTTGTATTAAGCTCATTATAGCCATTTTGTTAAATTCTTTATGTAAAATTGTATCTTCGCTATTAGTTCACTTATTTTATTTTATTTATTCATTTTGGACTTTTTGAGACATGATCTCGCTATGCAGTGCAGGCCGGCCTTAAACTCACTCTGTAGGCCAAGCTGGCCTCCAATTCCCAGCAATCCTCCTGCCTCAGCCTCCTGAGTGCAGGGATTATAGGTGTGCATCACCACACATACCTTTTAATCATGTTTTTTTCTATTGTTTATCTTGTTTTCCTATTATATGTACCAGAACTAAATTACAGTCTTGTAAACAATGATCTTTTCATGAGTGCTATTGGATGAAAGATCAGTTTCACAAGTTATATGTTTACTATTTCACAAGCAAATTTGGGACAAGAACAGCTTTGAGTCATTTGCTTCCAGCAGTTAAGAGGGTACAAGGCTGGGTTTTGCTTTGTTTGTGGATCTACATTTGCTAAAGGTCAGAGTAAGATTTCATAACCCTAGACACCTTTCTGTCTGGTCCTTTCTCTGTGCTCATCTTTCTCTCCCACCTCAAGTATTTTATTCTGTTCATTATCCATTACTTTTTAAAACTTGCTCCTGAGTTTTGGATGTATCTTTTCTCCCATGTGTTCTTGCTTCCTTGAAAGGCTATTCTTCTCTTCCTAATACTAGATGACATTCAAGACTCTACTCGGTTCTTTGTAAGCCAGCATTTTAACGGTTTGAAACCCAAGGAATACTGTAATAGGTCCATGAATATCCAGAAATGCCCCAGAAAACTAATGTGTAGTTGCAAATAAGCATTTTTCAAGACAGGAGCTTTTTTCAGGATCAATGATCATCAAATGCTCATCATCATCATCATCATCATCATTTTGTTTTTATTATGTTATCCTTTGGTACATCCGACCACTGTAAAGATTGCAGCTGTCATTGTGCTAATTCTGCACATAAATCCACAGTCTGGGTGCATCTTAATTTGTATACCCCACCATTACTTCATCTTGTAAATCCAAAAGAAAATTTACTTTTCCTTCATTGAATTGGCTCTTTCTCAGTTTCTTCATATTCAAAAATGGATTCTATTTTGCCTCTGAGATTTAAAACCTTACAGTTTCTCTTGACACCTTCCTGTCCTTACCCATAGTTGAATGTCAACAAAACCTGTGGCTCATAGTAACCCTCTTCATTCTAGTACTATGAATTCAGACATTGTTATACCTTTTTGGCTTTATTACTGCAATAATTAGGTGAGTTCTGTAAATCATTCTTTCCATTCACATTTGGATCTCCACCCAGCAGTTGCCTTCTTTCAGTTAAAATGCCATTCCTTTTCCTAGTGGTTGATCAGCACCTCTTTGCCTCTTATACCTCCTTTGTATTTATAGGACCTCGATTCTTCCTTGCTCTTTTCTCAGTTGGTAGCCAGTCTCACTTTACATTCTTCTCCCTCTTTTTGTACTTTTAGCTTTTGGTATGGCTGAATTTACTTTTGGAATACCTTGCATTTGCTAGTGTTTTCATTTGGTAACAATTAAACTTGTTAATTGTACAATTGCTATTGTAAGCTTCGCATGGTAGTTTGTCCCGAACCAGCGGGTCAGTCAACGAAGGTCACCTGGAAGAGGAGTGGGGAATTGAAGAAGGGACAAAGGACAGGAGACACGAGAAATGGAGACAAGACAGGATTCTGATCAAGTCTCGTTTATTTAGGGGAGGTGCTGGGTGTATATAGTGGAGGCATAGGGAAATGACGTCAGCGGGTAAAAGGCGCGAGTAACTAGGCAACCGGGCTATGACAGGAAGGCCCACCTCCGGGGCATAGCAGGAGACTTATGGGAAATAGGCGGGGTAAGAACTAGGAACCTAGCTCCTCAGAGGTAGGGGAGGAGGAACCCGGAAACCCACTTGCAATAGGATTGGAGGCCTGGAGTTATTGTGCCTCCCATAGTAGTTGTTTGCGGGGAAAAAGTATATTAAAAATTTCAATTTAGTCATAAAATTATCTTCTCGAATGATTCCTATTTTTGGGTTCTGTATGTCAGAACCCAAACTTGGGGCTGTTCTCCATGTCAGCCTCCCATGTGCTTGGATTACAGTGCAAGGTTGATAGATATATTCCTAAGTAGTTATAATTAGTGTATGTGTATATACGTGTGTGTGTGTGTGTCTTTTTTTTTTTTTTCACTACTAAGGATTGAACTCAGAGCCTTCACACTGAGCTACCTCTCTGCCCTATTTTTAAGTTTGTATTTGAGCATGGTCTGAGTTACTAAACTGTCCAGGTTGGGTTTAAATTTGGCACCCTCCTGCCTCAGCCTCCCAGAGTTCTGGGGTTAGACTTGTTCCACATTGCCCCAATGATGATTGTATCTTTTTGAAAGAATTCAAAGTCCTTAATCATATCTTAAACGTAACATTGCTGTCTTCTTGTTCAGTCATAGACCCATTCAAAGACCTTGACCTTGGTGTTCTGAATATAAAAAACTTATTTCTGTCACCAGAGTTGCTGTTTCTCTCTGCCTGGAATGTTCTCAGGTTCTCAATAATTTAAATCTCAGTAATTTAACAACTTATTAATTTCTGAATAATATGTTTCTTCATTTGATTCAGATCTCCACTACAGTGTCAATGCATCACCTTTGACTATACATCTAAAATAATACCCTACCACTTGCTTTATTTTAATTTCATTCTGATGACATTGTATTAGTTATTATTAATAACTCTTTGTTACATAATACCATTACCTTAAATTTGTATTAAGTGTCTTCTGTTGTGTCTTTGAACATCTCAGACTCAGTTAATTCAGACTCAGTTAATTTTTATTTCTTGGTTACAGATTTTCCTGCTGCTGATCGCCAATCTAGGTGATGGTTCATTTCCTTGCATGTTTTGTAATCTTTCTGCATTAATGTGTTCACCTCTTACTTAGTGCGGGTGTCCCATTGCCCTGGGCTTTGGCAGTGTCCTTACTTAGTAGTTTCAGTTCAACACTGGATTTGCCTGCAGATGTGACTGATTTCCATTTGGGTATGACTGTAGATCCAGGCCTGAAAGAATTTCAACTTGTAGATTTTCCTCTAGTGATTTTCAGCGTGACTGTTTATCCACAAAGACTCTAACTCTATTTGATGAAGTACTTTTTTTGTTCTTTCTTTTGGTTTTGAGATAAGCTCTCCCTGTAGAGTTCAGGCTGACCTCAAACTTGGGGCATTTCTCCATTTCAACATCCCACGTGCTAAAATTACAGGTATACACCATCAGGCCAGGCCACGAAGTATTTCTGTCTGGTGAGAGTTGCAGGACTTTTATATTAATTTGGTTTATCACACTGCTAACTCAGAAAACTCAGGCAGGTTTGTACCTTTTGTCTCTTTTCCCCTGTACATTTGAATGTTTTTTAAGTCATATGTGCACAGGCAATGCAGAAGATTTCGGTTTACAGTGTCATATTCTTGATAATTATAATAAGTTCTTGGGTCTGTCTTAGTGTCATCTTATACCTTTTCCTCATATATTCTCTCCAGGTCCTATACTACTTGCAATTTCTGAACATATTCTGTGTGCTTTCCTACATGTTTGATTGTTGTATTT
The DNA here is from genome assembly GCF_000260255.1 of Octodon degus. Taxonomy (NCBI): domain Eukaryota; kingdom Metazoa; phylum Chordata; class Mammalia; order Rodentia; family Octodontidae; genus Octodon; species Octodon degus. Next base: position 2,903,479 of record NW_004524715.1, read on the forward strand.
TTACTGTTATATGCTTCCTCTTGTGTCGTCTTTCTTAAATTGCTGCTTTTTGGGTGGATTTTTTTGGGGGTGGTTGTTTTGTTTTGTTTTTGAGACAAGGTCTCACTATGCAGTTTATGCTAACCTGGAACTCACTGTGTTGCATAGGCTGGCTTCCAACACAGATTTTTCCTGACGCAGTCTTCCTAGTTTTGAAATTGTAGGCATGTGCCACCATGCCTGGCTTGTCTTCATGGTTTTGACTGTTTGAGAATGTCATATATTTGGAATGCTGCTTTTATGGTCTGTTTGTGTCTCCAAAACCTATATTGAAATCCTAACACTTAAGGTGAAGGTAGTAGACAGTTGAGCTTTTGGGAGGTGATTAGCTCATGTACTGACTGCCCTTTATAAAAAAGACTCAAGGGCCAGGGAGATGGCTCAGGGGAATAAGTGCTTGCCTGGCAAGCACAAGGTCCTGAGTTCAATCCCTGGTACCACCAAAAAAAAAAAAAAAAAAAGCCTCAAGAGAACTAACAAGTTCCTGCTACCAAGTGAAGACACAGATGGAAAGCACCATCTGTGAACCAGAAAGCAAACCCTAAGCAGATGCTAAAGCCGCTAGTGACTTAGTCTTGGACTTCCCAGCTTCCAGTACTGTCATAGTTTGTCATAGCAGTGCAGATGAATCAAGATGTAAAATACAAAGTATTTTTCTGGTGGCTTCTTTCATATAGTAATATACATTTACATTTCTTCCATGTCTTTCCAAATATTGATTGCTTTTTTTCTATTTTTTTTGGCCACTGGATGTTCCATTGCCCGTATGTTCCACTTACAAGGTGTGTAGGAAAAAATATATATATAGTGTGTATGTGTATGTAAAATGCTTACTGACTGTGAAAAGATGGAGCACTTATTTAATAAGACTGAAAGGCACAATGGGTGATACAAAATGCATATAAAATTAAGCCAAACAGGTACATTAATCACTGCCACCAGGACAAATGGATTTAAGCAGCAAACATTTATTTAAATGACCTATGCAGGATGAAGGAGAATGGCAGAAGATAAAAACACTAGGAAAAGTTTATAGGGTTTTATTCACCAAACACCTCAGGAGTTAGGAGAGACACAAAGGAAAACGACCAGACTTATTTGGCATTTTTTTCTGACAAAGATGGAGAGAAGTGGATAGAAGGTGGCTGTCTTCTTAATGACCTAATTGTAAATCCATTTGTAGCAGAGGGCTAATCTGTTTTTATTGTGTCAGTATAGATGACTTGGATAATGGCTCAGTCTGTGGCTGTGGAGTGATTAGATGGCATATTATATACATTGGAAAGTAGCCACCTCTTGCTAGTATGGAATTGGTCAAGAGCTTTGATGACATGTTTAATAAGTAAAATATACCTCATCAGCTGAAGCTTAACTTGATAGATGGAGTGGAAATCAAGTTGTTCTATGTTTGAATTTTACATGTTTCAAGAAATTCAGAGTTTAATTCAAGAACAAATATTAGTAAATATAGGCAAAGTCTGGTTTCTTTACATTTAAAGAATTACTGCTTTAAGTGGCTTAGTAGAGAAGCTGTTAGCTTTTCTGTTATTGGAGAATTATTGCAAAACTTTCTGATAATTTGACAAATTATACATGAGCCATAACCACATCATAAATTCTAGGATTAGTTTTCCTTTAGATGATACATAGGTTAGAAAATGTGACTGTTAAAAAAAAAGACAATCATTGTCCCTTCCATAGAATTTTCAAAATAGGTTGATGATGGTGTGTCTACCTCTATGTCCCTCTCCTGTCATGAAACCTATATAAATAAGAAGCCTGGGGGATGTCTGGTAAAGCTGCAAAATCACAGAGACACATTGTAAAACAACATTAAAAGAGGACCAATAAATTATCATCTTTCATTTTCTTTAAATTAAAGGCTTCTCACAAGTTAACATTCTTCCTGTATTATGCTATTTTTTCCCTATGCCCTGAATATTAGTGGTAAGAGGAAAAGAAAATTAAGCCTACAAATGAAATACAAATTGTCTCACAATAGTGAGACAATAAAGTATTTGTGCATGCAAGTCTGATTTATTTCCCTTATGAGTATAGTCTCTATTGCATCCATTTACTTATACAAGCCTTGAGTTTATCTCTTTAAAGCTGAGTAATACTCCATTGTGTAAAAATAAAACATCTCTTTTTACCCATTCCCCAGTTGATGGGCATTTGGATTATTTCCAAGATTTACCATAACAAAGTACACTGCTCTAAATATGGGTACATATATAAATCACTGTGGTATGATGATTTCAGTTCTTTTGGGAAAATATCTAGGAGGGGAATAGCTGGCTTGAGTGAGACCTCCAGTTCTAGGTTTTTGAGGAATCTCCATACTGATTTCCACAATGGTTGTACCAGCCTACACTCTCACCAACAGCAGAGAAATGTTCCTTTCTCCCCACAGCCTCTCCAGCATTTGTTATTGGTTGAATTCTTGGTGACAGCTATTCTTTCTGGCATAAGATGGTATCCCAAAGTTTTAATTTGCATCTTATGAATGATAAATGATGTTGAACATTTTTTCATATATGTATTTTCTATTTGTATCTCCTCATTTGTGAAATCTATATTCCTTTCAGATGCCCATTTTTGGACTGGGTCTTTAAATTTTGGAGGCCTGATGTTTTTCAATTCTTTATATATTCTAGTTAGTATTGCTTTGTGTGAGGGACAGTCTGCTACAATTTTTTCCCCAATTTATGGGTTTTCTTTTTACTCTACTGGTGATTTCTTTTGATGTTCAGGAACTTTTAAAAAAGATGAGATCCCAGTTGTTGATTCTTTTGATGCATTTCCCATGCAGTTTAATCTTTATTCACAAACTCTCTACTTACCCCTACATCCCTAAGATTTCTGCCTACTTTCTCCTTCATAAGATTTAGTGTTTCAGTTTTAATATTTGAATCGTTGATGCATTTTGACTGTAGCTTTGTGTATGAAATAAGTAAAATCTAAAAGGTACATTAGATACTCTGCAAGGGAAAGAATTTGTTCAATGAGAAGGAAAAGCTGGGATGAGGAAAAGGACAAAAGAAAGAAGGAGAAAAGGCATATAGATAGATAGATAGATAGATAGATAGATAGATAGATAGATAGATAGATAGATAGATAGATATGCAGATAATTCAGATAATTGTAGTGCTAAGTTCTGGTGGTCTTTTGAAAGTAGCAGTTAATGCTTAAATTTTTTTCTTTTTCTTTTTCTCTTTTTAATTTCTTATAATTTTTTTTTACTGTTGTTTAACTATTTTGTACATTTATCTGGTAACATAAACAACTAATTTGAAAATAACATTATACAATAAGCAATCATTGTAGAATTTCTAGTACTTTGTTCAATGAAATTTTACATTGTTTCTAATGCTTTTTTCATTTCTACTATTTTGTATTCCTGAATAAATAATTGAAAACAAAACAAAACAAAATTATATTATGAGTGGTGGCAAATGCTTACCTGGTGATTTTACATTTAGGCTAACCTTCTAAATCTCAGCATCTATTTTTCTGCCCAACTGAGAATCCCAGAACATATACAAAGTTCTTAGACATAGCAAGACTAGAGGTCAGTAGATCTTGTTCCTCTTATGGTAGGCATGCAATCCAGCATTCAGTCATACCTTTAGGGTTTTCCCTCCATGGAGCTATCCTCGAAGCACAACCCTGTCCCTATTCTTACTCTTTGACAATACAGGACTCACACTGTTGTTTGATCATCCTGCCTAATGATGTCAGGTATACATACAATTCTGAAAAGCACCGTTCACTTTGTACCTCATTTATCTCATAAGGATACCACACCTATGATATTTTGCTCTATTAGGACCTAAGACATAAAATGAATGAATTCATAATAGACCTTTCCTGTCTTACCAGCTGACCTTTAGAGTTGCATGATGAATATACATGAGTCTTCAGTTCTTTTAAAAACTGAAAGTACAATTTTACCAAAGCCACAATTCCACCTTCACTGCCTTGCTTTCTCCATTCTTCCCCTTTACTTCTCCCTATCTCCTAATATTATTTGTTATGTGATTATTATCCTCATCTCTCTTTTTATATAAAACTTCCTCCTAACAATAGGAGTAAATTTATGAGTATTACTTATACAGGAGAGTTTTGGAGAAAGTGATTGATTATATTTTCTGACTAACCTATAAGTTTTCACTTTAATTTTTCCATAGCCTTTCACTGTAAGTGTGTGTGGGGACAAATAGTCTAATATTGTGTTCTTGTGATTGTGTGAAAGTTTGTAGAAAATGACTGAAAGTGGCAATTGGTCACTGTGTAGGACAAGGCAAGGCCAGAGTCCCTGAGCAATCAAACTACTTACCTCAGAAAGTTCCAGTCCTTATCCACTAGGCAACCCTGTATTGTGTGCTACTAACTTTGTCAAATAAACAAATGCACACAGTATAGTGGTTGTTCAGTTCCTTTTCCTCCCATCAGGGGAGAGATGGCTCCACCTGATCACAGCTTTGTTGCTTGTCTTTATTTCCTCACTTCCTTGCCATTTTACCCAGGGAACACTGAGAGCTGCATGGAACACAGAAAAATTCCTCATTAGCTCAACCAAATATAACAATGTCTTCTGTTAAGTAGGAGATTTCAGAAGCAAAATTATCATATGAACATGGAAACATAGAGCACTGCTCCCCTGACAAAATGAAGAGGCATAATATCACATAAAAATTAATAATTTGTATTGGAAAATCAGAGGAATTAAATTGAACCTCAGAGCATTTATTGAAAAAAATAAAATGTCTCCTGTGGAAATTGTACTGTAGCCTTGGGCTTTGTCCTGTTGTTTTCCTCTCTACATTCCTGTTCCTCACTAAACTGTAGTTGTCTCTATTGTTCTAGAACCTGGAGCAAACTCATTGGCTTTATTATTTAGCCAACTATATCTCATACCTTTTATCATGTGCTATATAAATATTTGTTCCCCCTTTATGCAAAGTAGTGTACATTCTATTCTTGTTGAGTAGAGGCATCCATGTGGCTTGCTTTAACCAGTGAGATTTGAATAGCAGTTACATCTGTCAGTTCTGAGCAGAAGCCTCATTAGCCAACATATGTGTGGTCTTCTCTTTTCCCTTATCCACACATTATAGGAACCTGTGTTAAGATGCAGGTTTTTGCCTCTGAATCCTTAGTGATTTCCACAGTATTTCTGTATTTGTCAAGTATCATCCACAAAATGTGTAACAATAAACTTCATTATTTTTAAGATATGGAAGTTTTAGGGGTTGATACTCAGATACAATTTAGCCTGCTACAATTTGAAAGAGAATTCAGCAACCATAGAAACCAAGATGTTTGTATGCTAATTTCCATAATAAATAAAGAATTATGTTGTAATGGTCCATGATGTCCCCAAATGTCGCAGATGTTAAGAGGTGGACCTTCTGGAAGGTGACTGGATATGGGGGCATTGCAGCTGATTTGCTGTTAGGAGGTGGGATCTTACCAAAGATTATTTCCTGAGATTATTTTACTTAGAAGGGTCCTCCCTTCTTGGGTCCTCCCCTCTCTGCTTCTTGATTGCCATCAGATTTCTCCCATCCAGGTCCTTCGACCAAGCCATTTTTGCCTTATTGTCAGTCAACCATGGACTGTAACAATGAAACAAAATAAAACTCTGCCCCTCTAAGGTGTAGGTGCTAGGTGTTGTGTCCCAGTGAAGAGAAAATGACTGAGACACATGTCTTATTAGTATACTCAGAATGATACATTTGAAATATGCAAACCTAATTTATATGTGCATTGCCTCTAATGTAAAATATTCATAAATCATATCTTTAGTTCATAGTCTTATAATTATTATGCATCTTGCATTTTTCCATTTTGGGGGGTTTGATTCTTTGTAAGCTTACAGCAAAATTCAAGGGAAACAATATGTTCCTGTAATAAGCTTTCTTGAGAAATGAGTTCATATCATATGGTATAGTTATACTATCAGAGAAATTGCTTACCATAGTAGAAAAATAATGTATATATTGTGCATAAATAATTACAGCAACAGTATAGCTCTTTCCCAATAGTAGTTTCCAAATAAATACTTGTTGAGTTTCATTGTAATGCATGAGATTGCAATTATCTAATCTTTTGGAATTTTAATTATTTTGTACTACTATGATCAATTCATCACACATCAGATCTTTTTCTCCATCAAAATGTATAAATGTATATATATAATACATTTATATGTTGAAGATTAACCAATATTCTAAAATTACTCAAAGCTATGTTATTTCAAGTTGGTGTGGAAAAGGTTCTCAAATTTTAGAGAAGTTGTGGAAGTTATGGGAAAATCTATATAATAGCATACTTGGGTTTGGCATAAGAAATTATAATTTTCTAGATCAGAGCTAAATCTCCATTTTAAATCAGCATTCTCAAGTGATCCAGTGCATGTTAACCGTAAGCTACACTGAAAAATATTTCAGCAAAGCAGTGTTACAAAACTTTAACATGCATTGTAGTGTCTTAGGGGTCTTGTTATAGGACAAATTCTGGTTCAGTAGTTCCAAGACCATTTTTAACAAACTTCCTGTCCATCTTGGCTTTGCAGATACTCTAAATTTTCAATAGTAAAATAGTAAATAAAAATGCACTTCATGTTTCCCTAAGTTTGTAAACACTGATCCATGCTACATGATTGTTTTTATTCTTTTATACATATCAGTTAATTCCTCAACTAGATTTCATAGTGCCTGAGGCCAAGAATCCATCTAATTATATTTTTTTCTTTTTGCCCATAGCTGTCACCTCAGTGCCCAGGACTTGCTTAGCAGGTGCTCAATAAGTGTTGTTGATTGATTACTTAAAATGTTACAGAACAGCTGTAGAGCACCAGAAAGTACATAATTATATGTAGTGAAATGCCATTTTTACAGAATGAGTTTGGATCAATGTCAAAATGGATTTTCAGAGAAAATGGAAATTGACAACATACAAAATGATTTTGAAAGCACATCTTATATTTGATTTGGATATTGTGATCAAACATACGAATAAACTCAATTTCCCCCTCCTCCAAATGAAATAGATTATACAGAAGCATAATGGAAATTATAATTAAAAATGTCCTAAAACTTTTATGTCATTTGATTGTCATTTTTGTTACAATAGTATTGTATAAAAGTAGGAACCCTTTATATCATAAATAATACAGACCTGTTGAGGGTGCATAGTATAAGACAGTCACCCTAGCTGTGATACTAGTTTTATATTCATTTGTTTATTTATTCATTCATTTATTTATTTTTATGTATTCAAGACAGGGTCTACAGGGTGTACAGAGTCTTACTATGTAGATTAGATTCATAGTGATTCTCCTGTTTTCAGCCTCCCAAGCTCTGAGATTACAGGAGCACACCACCACGCCCAGTCTCAATCACTGTCTCAGCGCACCGCAGGGGCGGGTCTGGCACAGCACGCCGGGGGATCGAACTCCAGCCACTGGGCCTGACCTAAGCAGGTGCTTTAGTCTGCTGAGCTATCTGGTCTGCCCTGTGATACTAGTTTTAGATGTAGTGAATGAGAAATGATCTTGGAGAAATGAAACAGAAATGATTTCTTATTCTTGAAGCTAAGCTATGCACTTACCAGCTTTGAGGTATATTACTAGTTTATGTTCATTCATTCATTCATTCATTCATTTATTCATTCATATTCCCACTGTGCTTACTGTATGTTTGCTGTGCTTGTGTTGCAGCAGTGTTTCATGTTGCTATCGTTGAGCTGTCTCATGCAGTATATACGAAACAATAGGTAACTACAATGCTATTAAGCAACAGCTGAAAATAGAGGAGACACAAGAAGCCACTGAAAAAACCGAAGGAACAAAAAAACCGGCAAAAAGAAGGCAACAACTAAAAAGAACATTGAAGCATTGGAAGTAAGTCAAAGATGAGACAGAGGAGAGGGCAAAGAGAGGAACAAGCGAAGTGCTAGTGAATTTGACCTGCTCAGACAAGTCTATCTAGGTCTGAGGAAAGAAGGCTAAGGAATGGGACTGGATGCTAATTAGGAGCCAGGCATAAGATGTGATTAAAACATATAAATTGTACTTTTTCTGAATTCTGTGTTTGAAGTGGAAATAGTATTTTTTAAAAATAAACTCACTCTTAGGTGACTTTGCATGTAGGTGCTAACATTCATACGACTCTTGTGTGTTTGGTGTCCATGTGTGGGTCTACTTTCCCAACGAGGTAATGACTTCCCATGTAGAAATATCTGTTTCAACTTGCTACCAATCTTACAATATGGCAAGCTTGAGTAACAAACTGGAAAAAGTTTGTCAAATGAAGTAAGGATTTCAGTCTCTTGTATTACACTTATGTGTGTACTAAGAAAAATTCTGGTTGACTGTAAAAAGGAGGATGGTGTCAAATAAATTTGGGATTTAAAAAATAGCAATAGATTTTTCCCATAACCACAGGATAAAAGAATGTCATTTGATTTAAACCATTCTTTCTTTGGAGAAAAGAATCACTCTTGAAAGTCTGAGTAAACAATCTTAAGTAATCATGGTGCTGCAGATCCAAAACACTGTCACACCCATCCTGCAAGTCCAATTCAATTTCTCCTTTGTCTAGTTTAGCAGGAAATTAGTCAGACAAACAGTCGGGATTTGTTATAATAATACTTCTTAGCATTTATATGGTTCTTTCTGGGTTCTGTAAACTTTACACACATTAATTACTCATTCAGAGAAGCCCATTGTGAGGCAGGGAAGCAAATACAGTTATCCCCATTTCACGGATAAGGAAAAGGAAATTGGAAATGCAAAAAGGGAACTTGCTGCAGATGGGTCTGCCAGTCAGCAGTGAGCTCAAGAGTAACTCCCAGAAGGCCAGTCCATAGGCCATTAGCCCCAATTACCTCAAGATGAAAACTATTCTGGGAGTCCTGAAAGAGAAAGGTTCTTCATTACCATAAGGGGACACAAATATAGTAGCCAAAACTGTTCCCTTGTTTCTACTTTTTCCCTCTGATCACAGAAACAATTTCATGGATCCTTGAGACAATATAGCCACCTTAGAGCTGAATCCTGTGCATGAGTAACTTGTTCCCCAAGAATCAATGAACGTATTTTGCAGGTACCTCCATGTTTTGAGGATACCAAATGGTACTCTAGTAAGTTTAAAAATTCAACCATTGGTGAGATTTTGCCCCAGGGATTATTTCCTCTTCCCAGTTAGACTTCAAGGCATGGAAACTTGAAGTTGCCATTCTTCCCTTATGTCATCTATTAACTGGGCAAAGCCTGCAGCATGGGATGCTAGTGTCTATTTCAGAGTGGGCTTTGGATGAAAAGCTTATTCTGGGATCAGTTTACTAGAAATCTTGGGAGTGAGTAGCTGGAGATATGTACATCATGTGTAGCTATAATTTTCCAACATCTGGAATACAACCAGGAGTCAAAAAGGCAGTTCCATGTTAGAAGCTGCAGAAAGATACCTGTTACAGACACATGAAAAGCAAGATGGAAATATTCACTGCATTTCTGTCTCCTTATGCCCTGGAACGTGGGCCGGTTAAACTTAGAGACATATCAGAGTTGTAGTCAGGCACACTTTTCGGCGTCTTCAGGCCCTACTAAATGAATGCTTTTCTATCTTTTGTGTGTTGGGGAATCATCAGGAAAGCCCCAGAAATTCATCTGAGAATTTTAATTATTCTGGGCAATGAACTATTGAAAGACTTATCTTTCAATGTTTTCTTTGTTTGTACTTTGTTATAGGATTTTTGTGTACACAAATTCTTCCTCAGTAGGAGAACCTCAGAATCTTATCACCTAAGCCACTTCATAGATTTATTTTCCTCTGTTCAAGCCTCTCCTGTCTTGGATTTGCACTGTTTGTTGGGAAGTCATGTGCAGGACTAAGTTGAGAAATATCTAAGCTCTAGCAAAAGAATGAAAATAATCTTCCCTCTTCAGAGGAAAGAAAATACTAACTGCCACCATTTACTGAGTATTGTGCCTTTTTATGTCTTATATATACATTTTGTTCAGTAAATACACCAATAATTCAAAAAGGATTAGAAAACAAAACACAGAAGTTTGCACTTTTTAAGACAAATTCATTTTCTATAAATCAAAAATATACAAAAACATGGCTAGAACGTACAATTTTAGGGTAAGATCCTAGAAATTGTGCAGTCCCAAGCCCCTCATTTCTCAGATAGTATAACTGAGGCTTCAAAAAGTCACTGTTAATGGAAGACTATTTTACTCATTTTCTTCATTGCTGGAAGAAAATACACAGTACTCACAAGTTAAAGACATTAATTTGGGCACGTAGCTTTTTAGAGGTTTCGAGCCATAGTCAGCTCGCTATAAGCAGGAATGGCATAGTGGGCAGACCTGGGTGGACAAAGGATGCTAACACCCTGGTGGTCAGGAAATAGAAGTGAGAACCAGGGAGGGAGGTATATATGCCCTCCTAAATCATGTCTCTAGTGACCCACTTCTTCCCACTTGATCACACCTCCTAACAGTAGGTCAGCTATAATGTCCAGTGATACAAGCACTGCTGACACAGGAGGCTTTGGGGCCATTGTACATAGAAACTGTGGACAGAGGGAAGCTCACACATCATGGCTCCCAGTCCAGGGTGTGGAGTGCAGGATGCAGTGAACTTACATTTAGAATTTTGAGCTCTGCTATTTGCCAGTGCACAAGAAAACCTCTCTGGGGCCAGGGAGATAGCTCAGTAGAATGAATGCTTGCCTCGCAAGTGCAAGGGCTTGAGTTCAATCCCTGGTTCTGCCAAAAAAAAAAAAAAAAAAGAAAGAAAAAAGATAAAAAAAGAAAAGAAGATCTCTCAAATTTTCAAGTCTACTTCTGTGCACCAAGCAATTAAACAAAATGCTTTATGAGGCCATGTGATGCTTTGAATACACTATGCTCTCTCTCCCCCTATCAGAGTACACTGCTTCTGATAATTGCAACACTTTTTCTTAAAACTACTCTTAAAAACTAGAAAAACAATATATTATAAATTCATTGGATAAGCTTTTATTTTTCTGCACCCTGACCAATACTTTCAGGTTCTTATTAGAATAAAAAGACTTTATTGAAAATGCATAAAATATGTTATCCCAGAATCTAAAACTGCAGAATTCTTATAAAATGAAAACTACTGTGTCATGTATCTTTGATGTACAACTCATGTAAAATAAAGGGTTACAAGAGTATGAGAAACTTTTGATTTTTGGCTTTAAAAACAAATGCCAAGAATTCCTGCAGAAACAGGAAACTTTGATTCTGAACTACACAAAGACAGAAACTGTAGTCCTCAATAGTACAATCAGGGCCATTAGAGAGACTGACAACGTGGTTTTGGAAAGGGGAAGATCTGCAGAGGAGGCAGGCTGGTTGGAGTCCCAGGTTTTCCAACTGTCTCTTCCACGTATCTCTGTAGTCACTTGTGGCTCTTACTCTAATACAGCAGGATGTCTGTGGTCTGAAGACAGTGGCAAAGACCGAGTAAAATGCTTGCCACTGTTGCCCACCTTATCTATAAAATGCCAGCATTCGCACTGAGGTTGTTTTGTTTGCATTCCCTGCCCAGTTATAGCCTTTGGTAAGAGTACCTCCATCTTCGGGGGGGCGGGGAGGGGTGCTGGTAACTTATAAGATCCAGGGTGCATACTTGACACTGTGCTCAGTGATTTAAACTCAAATGCCATGCTGAGTAAACCACATAATTAGTGGTTAAACTTCCCTGACACAAACATTTTAGCATTTTTTTTTTCAAAAGGTATACTTGGTATTAGAGAGACAAGAGATAAACACGACCGCATGAGAAAAGATGGTGAACTTCATGTTTGTGATATTGATAATATTGTGTTCTTTGTTAATGTTTACTATGAAGTATTTGGGGCAGCTTTAAATGGTGGCACTAAAAATAAAGCAGTGGGCACTGAACAGATGGATTGAATTAAGAATGGGTTTAATTCCAAGTTCAGCCATGTCTGAATGGTAAAAAAGAGCTATTCATTTTAAGACTTGTTATTAGTTTTCAGAAAAAAATGGTGATATTCCTACTTGACAACAAAACCATACCGACAACTATGAATGTTCTAAAGGTAAAAATATAAAATAAGTCACTTTCCATAAGCATACAAGAATTTTTAAAGATATAGAGAATAAATATGCTTCAGCAAAAATGACTAATCTCACTCAGTTTGGAATCTAATAAAATATTTAAAACACTAGTATTGAGACCTAAATGATGATTTTTGGGGGGAGTAAATTTATTTAATTTTAATAAACTATGACATTTATTCCCAGAAGAAATTATTTTGCAGCCAAAATGAAATATCAAAACATCAAATAGCAGTTGCAAAATAAAAGTTTGATTTAATTGTAAATGAATCAGAAACAGATGTTTTAATCCTCCTTTAAAAACATGGACATCTTTATAAACTTAAAAACAAATGGTCTTTATAAACATGATTTATATCAAGACAAATATCAAACATTTGATGAATAGTTTAAATTATTTGAAAAACTTAGAATGGAACTGCACAAATTACAAATTAGAATGTGTGTTATAAGAAGGAACAAGCATTGCCATGTCTATTCACAAAGAAAAATTGAATGTGGTGTTTGAAAAAGGTGCATTGCTTTTGAGACAGAAGATGTTGCTTCTGATATTATTTGTCTAAACAAATCATACTCCCTTTGGAGCTAACCAAGCTCATGTGCACATTCAGTGAGTAAAGTGATAACTAAGTTTGTTTCAGAAGAAAATGTCCCAAAACATTACTGAACAAATGAGATAACATATACAGAAATAATTTGTAAAACATTCATGAGACTACTCTTTAAAAGCTTATATATGCTGTGCTGTGTTTCACAGCAATAATTTTCTTAAGCATAAAAATCATTTAGGGGTCTCGGGGGGATAGCTCTGGGGTCTAAGCATCTTCCTGGCAAAGGACAAGGACCCAGATTCCATTCCTGATACCACATATTGTGCTGGCCCCAGAACCCCAGGCATACCTTGCCAGCCACTGAAAATGGAAGTGGTTGTGCACACCTGTAATCTCAGCGCTAAGGAGGCTGAGACAGGAAGATCACTACAAGTATGCTCTGCATAGTGAGACTCTGTACTAAATAAATAAAAGATTTAAAAATCATTTAGTTATGTATCTAATAGTAAGTACATGGTACAGTAGAGATAAACAAGTAGCTAACTAATGAATGGATAACAAATGAGCACATTTATTTCCTTAAGGATCAAAGGACAAATGTATGACTATACGTACAACAACTCTTGTATTTGAAATGATTTCTATGGATATTTTTGTGTAGATTAGATAAGCAAGTGAATGGTATGAAGACCACCAGTATCCAAAAAGACATATATGTGTCCTCTTGGTTGTCATGTTTTGTTGGACTTAACACAAGGATTGACACTGCTAAGCTCTGGAAATATCATTGTAGAATCAGTTGACATTGTAGAATGAGTTGGTTCATTCATTCCCTGCTGAGACTACAGGAAAAGTTACCCTTCAAGTTTCTGCACCCTAGAACTTCTCATCCCACAGAGGACACGTTTTCACAGTCTCCCAAATCTCTTAAAAGGAAAAACAAAAACAAAGACAAAAAGTCAATCAACATTATTTGTAAGAACAATTTGCTACTGATGTATCTGCACATTTATAAACTACTAGGGTCAAAGATGCTCTACTGTGCCTATTTGCATCATCACACCATCGATAACAAGACTTGCTTTTCTTTAACTCAGGTCTATTCATTCCTTGAGAGCATGATAATCACTTTGTCAGGAAGCAGAGAGAGAGAGAGAGAGAGAGAGAGAGAGAGAGAGAGAGAGAGACAAAGAGACAGAGAGACAGAGAGAGACAGAAAGACAGAAAGACAGACAGACAGACACAAAGAAAGAGATAGAGAGACAGACAGAGACAGACACAGAGAGACGGAGAGAGAGAGACAGAGACAGAGAAAGCAAGACAGAGAGAGAGAGCGCTTCACACACATTTGCCATGTAACAAGCTACCTGACTCAACTCCTGAGTTACTCCAAACCTTATTTGAGAACCAGTGCTAATTCCCTCTACCTTCTCTTGACCTCGGGCCACACACAGGTCTTCCTCATGTACTGTGTTGCTACACATTCCATCACTAGATGTATCACTGCATAAAATACCACAACAATTAAATACACTGACTAATACAATCCTTTAAAAAGTTTCAAAGAAATTTAGATTTATTAAAAACAAAACTGTCTCCATATATGTCAGATCCCTAACTTTTTTCAACTTACTGGAGATGAGCATTTTTCAAACATTCTTGTTGATTTCCTAGTAAGTGTCAAAAGATTGAATGTATAAAATGTTGCTTTGGTTTTATAATCCACATAAATTTATAGAAAAGATTTCATTTTAAAATGCTCATGAAAAATAAGACAAAGTCTAATGTAATCTGCTCACCATCCAAAATAAGAATCATTTATAAAAGATCCACAACAAATGTCGTTTCAGCTCTAGAAGGAACACCAGGGACATGACTTGATGGCTATCCAAGGCTCCTATTCTATTGGATCAAAGGTTCTTTGTTAAGTAGACATCTGCTCTGCCAACTTCTCAGCAATGAATTTTATTCTGTCCTGGGGGGGGGGATGGAACTGTTGCATGTAAGTTCCATTTTATGTGATAGTACACTTCTTCAATGTTTCCTGTCACTTTCACATTGGGCCATCAGTAAAGTTCACTAAAAAGAAAAGCATGTTTAGCAACTAAGAAGTAGGCATAAGGTGAATTGACAATGAAGGCAACATAAGGAGTAATGCTTGAAAATAGTAAATGGAACCAACTTCAAGAGACCTGGCTGTTTTTAATGTTCATTACAGCATTTTTTTCATTGTGAAATACTGGAACACAAAAGAATGTTCAGTAAGTGGTTTTAAAGTAAATCACAGTGTTTAGAATGGAATATCATGTGCTACTACAAATGAAACATTTAATGGAATGTTAAGGGTGATGACTGCAATACTTTGAGAATAAAAACAAGATCAAGTGGAAAGATTAACTTTTTATACTTGTTATCATATTTTAAAAATTAATAATAAACACATACTGGAAAAAAATGGGTAGGTGTTAACTAAAATACTAGTGGAGTTTGTCTGAGATAGTAAAGATGTCAGGAAATTTTTATATCCTTTTGCATTTATGTATTTTTAATAAAATTCAGGAACAATAAGAATTTCAATAAAAACATGAATATCCTCTATAAAAGAATATTTTTTCCAGTTTTTTGGTAGAGGAGAAATTCAACAAAGCTGAACTACCTTTAGAGTAATGTCACATTCATCATAGGGAATTTGTTCTTGTATGTTATATTTTGATTCTTCTTTTTTTGTGCATCACCCTCTATTTTAATAGGAAGAGAAAGAAGAGGAATAGTTGAGTCAAATGGAACCTCTAATTTTAGATGTTTGAAGAAGCTCTACACTGATTTCCACAGTGGTTATAGCAGTCTACACTCCCTGCAACAGTGAACAAAGGTTCCTTCCCCCACATATTCCCACCAGCATTCCTTACTGATTGATTTCCTGATAATGGCCATTTTTTCTAGGGTAAGGTGGAATCTCAGTGTTATTTGAATTTGCACTTATTAAATGACAATGATGTTGAACATCTTCCCATATATTTATTTGCTGTTTATGTTTCTTAATCTGAGAAATATCTATTCATTTCAGACACCCATTTGGGACTGGGTCTTTAAATTTGGAATTGTGATCTTTTGATTTCTTCATATATTTTAGATAGTAGTCCTTTGTGTGAGGAAAAGCTGGCAAAACTTTTTCTCACACTATGGGTTCTATCATTACTCTGTCAGTTGTTTCTATTATTGTGCAAGAGTTTTTTAATTATATGATATCCAAGTTGCTAATTCTTCATAATAGTTCCTCTGTATTCTGGATTTTGTTCACAAAGTCTTTTCCTCCATCAATGTCTTCAAGAGTTCTCCCTATTCTCTCTTTCAGCACATTTAGTGTTTCTGTTTTAATTCATAGATCTTTGCTTTATTTAAATTTTAGTTTAATGCATGGGGAAAGATATACATCTAGTTTTATTCCTTGGAAAGTGAAGAATCAATTTTTCCAGCACCCCTTATTTAAAAGGTTTTTTTCCCTGAATGAATTCAGTACCTTTGTCAAAGTTAAGGTGGTTAACTGAGTCTGGGGTTGCTTTCTGCATCTTCTAATCTGATTCTCTGATCCTCGTGACTTTTTTCATTACCATATGGTTTTTATCACAATAGCTTTGTAGTATAATTTCAAGTGAAGGACTGTGGTGCTTCCTGCCTTGCTTTTTTTGCCCAGAATTTCAGCTGCTATTCTAGGTCTTTTGTGGTTTCAGATCAATTTTAAGATTCTTTTTTCTCTAAATCTGTAAGTTATACTGATATTTTAATCAGGATTGTATTAAATATGTATAGAAATTTTGAAAGTGGCCATTTTCATTCTATTGGATTTTCTTACACCAACACAAGGGATATCATTTCATTTTTTAATATCCTTTTCATTTTCCTTTTTCAGAGTATCATAGTTTTCAAGTCGATGTCTTTTACTTCCTGCATTAGATTGATTCCTAGGTATTTT
>NW_004524715.1:2920913-2922377 GCF_000260255.1 Octodon degus
TCCTTTGCACTTACTTAAACATGTTTTTTTCCTCATTATTAACTTTATTGACAATCAAAGATGATTATATAGCAAATTAAATTTCCAGACAAATATTGAAAAGTGAAAGAATTTTAGAAAAATATTTCTAAAATGTATTCTGAATGAATACATACCATGATATTAATAATAGATTGCACATTGAAAAAATATTTACAAACTTAAATTAATATAACAATAGAAATTGTCTAAAATAAACATGAAGAAAGAACTTACAGATCAATCATATAATACTTCTCTCTGTGTCAAAATCAAGAAACTTATATTCATATAATTAGAATTTTCAAAGTAGAAGGAGGTAGGCAATAAACATTTAAAAATTTAAAATTTCTGAATTTAGTTAAAATTATAGCACCTCATTTCCAAGAAAAATGAACATTTTGCACAAGAAATACAAATAAAATCGTACAAGATACACAAAGCTGAAGCTGTTCAAAACTAATTGTAAGGAAAAAATCATTAATGCACATACGTAGAAAAAATATTAGCTATGATAAAACAAATTTAAGTAGCATCTTATTCCACTTTGAAAAAATAAAAAAGCAAGTGAGTCAGAAACTAGACTTATTCATTCAAAAGACTGCCAAAAAAGATCTGTCCTCATTGACATTTATACTTAGCAAACATACCTTTGAAAATAAAAGTAAAATATTTTACAGGTATACAAACTTGAAATATTCTAATACCTTCAGATGTAGCATATAGAAAATAACAAAGACCACAGTACAGAAGGCAAGAGATGTTTCTTTATGTTCCTGGATAAAGAATAAAGAGCTCTCAAAATGGTAGTTGTGCGGGACCATGTAAAATATATTAGATGAATCCAGTTAAAAGATTGTTGAAGATTTCCACAAAACAGTGTTATTCTTATGTCTGCTTACTGATGTCAGGTTATATGCATTTTTTCATATATATATATATATATACATATATGTGCATATATATGTATATATAATAAATATATGTGTGTGTGTTTGTACACATGTGAGTAAAAGACAAGGAGGAACTAATATAAAGTCAATGGAGAATGGAAATACATTCTTTAAAGTTAAGAATGCTTTATAAGACAGCATGTGGACTATCTGGAGAACATGTGCAGCTGTGTATGTGTGCAGCTGAGAAGAATGTGTATTTGGATGTTGTGGGGAGAACACTGTAGACATCTATTAAGTCCATTTGATGTTTGCATGTTACACTATGAATAACCACTACAAAGACAACAATATGCAATACATTAAATATTGAAACTGTCCTATTAATCAGTTTTGAAACTGTCTCATTTCCATTTGTTTCTCAATAAAATTAATTTAGAAAACCAAAAAACCTCAAAAGTTTGGTTTAATTCTAATATTTCATTGTTTATGTTTTGTCTAGTTTATTTCTCTTGTATTGTATGGGGTATGGCGGTCCTCTATTAAAACTGTA
>NW_004524715.1:2923486-2930279 GCF_000260255.1 Octodon degus
TAGGCTGTTAAGCTTAACCTTACTATCTGTCTGCATGTCAAACATCTTAGGCATAATATGGAACAGGTATTTTTCATCAAGTATTGATATGTTGAACTTTAAGTCCCTATAGAATATGATGAAAAACATTTAAAAATTAGAATATATTTTTAAAAATAGGCATAAAGAATCATATACTTCTTATGATTACACATAAGTCCAAAAATCTACCATATACAACCTTGAAGCAAGACAGTCCCACAATATTCCTTTTTCTATCTCTTTCCTTCATTCACCACTCCCTTCTTTTTGAACAATCATCTACCTGAGAGACAGCACAGCAGCAACTGGCATGTCATGACAAGCAGCCCATATTCAGAAGACCAGAATGACAGGCACTCCAAGCATGAAACCACTATTACAGATTACCATCTTCAGTGCAGTTGCTTAGTTCACAGTTATCAGTATATATAGTTAGTTAGGGCAAGAATCTTTCCAATTAACTGCTAGATTCAAAAATCTTCTAGAGATTCGCAGGATCATTTCCTTGCCCATCTTCTACATATAACTATATAGCTTGACATTGTCATGTTTCCTAGCTCTTTTCCTTTCCCTCTCTTGATTACTTAGTCCTTGAGATCCTGCTTTCCTTTTACTTGTATTATACTTTTCTATTTGTATTTCTTCTTTTGAGTTCTTATACTCAGGAAACTATATGGTATTTATACATGTGTGTCTGGTTTATTTCACTTATGAGTATATGTTCAAGTGGCATCCACTTCAAAATAAGGCTTGGAGTTTATCATTCTTAATAGCTGAGTAATACTCCATTGTGTAAAAATACCACATCTTTAAAAAAAACCCTAAAGTGGCCAGTGAGATGGCTCAGTGGAATAAGTGCTTCCCTGGCAAGCGCAAGGGCCTGAGTTCAATCCCCGGTTCCACAAAAAAACAAAACAAAACACATGTTTTTCAACCATTCCTCAGGTTATGGGCATCTTGGTTGTTTCCAAGATTTGGCTATCAGAAATTATGCTGCTATAAACATAGGCACACATATATCCCTATGATATGATGTTTTCAGATCCTCCAGGAGAATTCCCAGTAGAGGAATAGCTGTTTTAAATGGGATTTCCAGTCCAACTTTTCTAAGCAGTCTCCACATTGATTTCCGTAACAGTTGCACCAGTCTACATTCCCACCAGCAGTGGAGAAGGGTTCCTTTTTCCCCACAGCCTTTCCAACTTTTGTTGTTGGGTGATTACTTTATGATAGCCATTCTTTCTGGGATGAGATGATATCTCACTGTTTTTTTAATTTGCATTTTGCAGATGGCTAGTTTATCTCCAAGTTTTTGTCACGCGGGATAATTTTCTCTATCCTTTGACGTTCAGTCTGATTATGTTTTGAATTAAATATATTTCCCATATGCAGTGTAGATTTGGATCTTGCTTGTAGATCTATTCTGCCAATCTGTGTCTTAATTGGAGATAAGTGTTAGCTTGTCCTTGTCACATTATTTTCCTGTTGCTAGCTCTTTTTCCCCCTTTTGTTTATTTGCTTTCATTTCAAGGTTAATTAATTCTATTCAGATTCATGGAGTTGTATTCCTTGTTATCTCTTTCTAAAATATGTATCAGAATATTTTGGAGTATTGGTTTGGTGTTCATGAATTTCCTCAGGCTCTTTTAGTCAGGGAAGTATTTCTGGATCAATTTTGAAAATAGTTTTGTGGGGTATATCACTCTGGGTGGGAGGTTGTTTTTTTTTAGGACCTGAAATTCTTTATTCAAAGTTTCTTTGACTTGAGTGTATGTGTTGAGAAGTCTTCTGTAATTACAGTGGCTTTTCCTTTGCATATCAGTTGTGTCTTTTTCCTAACAGCTTTTAATGTTTTATTCTTATGTTGAATTTCTGGAATCTTGACTATTCTATCCCTTGGTGTAGAGGGTTTTTTTTTCGATCATGCTAGTTATAGTTCTATATGCCTCACTAAACTGTATGTCAAATACGTTTTCTCTGCCAGAGAGATTTTCTACCAAAAATCTGTGAATAGATCTTTTTTATATCATTTGTGCTATATTTGCTTTTTCACTGACTCTGATCCAACTTACGTTTCTCTTCTTTGAAACATCTAGCAGCTGTTGGATTGACTTCTCATGCTCCCTTGCTATTTTTAAGAAATCTTTCTTTTTCTCATCACTAACTGCTATCCTGTGTTTATTTCTGATATTCTGTATCACATTGCTTCATTCTGCTGAATATACTTTCAATGGAAATTTTAATGTCCTGGATATTTGTTTAAATCTGTTTTAAAAATTCCATTACTTTCCTATGTTGGCAATTTATCATTTGTATCATTTTTCTAAGGTCCTCTATTTTGTTACCACTTCAGAGAATCCTGGTAGGAGGTTTTGAAATTCTTTCACTTATTTTCCTCTTGGTTTCCATTAGTGCACTGGACATATGGGTTTGCATCTTATTTAAGTGTGTTTTCATTTTGTACTTTTTACATTTTAGAGGTATCTTAAGGTATAGCTGGGCTTGGGTTTTGAATCTGTTACAAGATTCTACTCCTTCAATTTATTGGTGATCAGAACTTGCTACCTACTTGATCTATGCCCTGATTTTTGGGCACTGGACCATAGTATTGTGTCTGACCCTTAAGCAGTATCAGTCTTGACATACTAGAAAAAACACCTGGTGAGAACAATTATGTCTTTTTTTAGCTAAAGTGGTGAAATCAGCAATAACTATATCATCAAAACAATCTAGAGAATGACACAGTGAAGTAACTGTTAATTTGGCACCATTAACCATATGAAATAGATTTATGGTTATATAACAAAATCTAAAATGAACCAGAAAATTGTATTTAGGAAATTATCCCTCAATATAGGAAGAAAATTTAAATGAGGTTTGGGAAGAAATAGAGAAGAAGAACAGGAAAATATTAGAAGCAAGGATAGAGAACAGAGGAGGATCATGCAAACTTTGGAAAACTGGTGCGGCAGATAGGAGAGAAAGTGAGTAGGAAGAAATAAAAATAAGATCAGAACAACAACAAAATTAGAAACCATGTTCCCATTCACATAAAAATAATAAAAAATAATTAAGAAGAAACAAAAACAGAAGACCAAAAGCGAGAGACAGAAAATAAAGAAATGAAAAGAAAAATAAGTATCCATTTCACTTCATGGTGTGTCTCTGATGCCAGTGGCAGACAGTGTGGGCTCTGACAGAGTCCAGATCCACATTTGTTAATTCCAGAAAGCCAGCAGAAATTCCACAGTGGGGATTATTCCAGCAACCCTGTACCCTTATTTCCACTGAAGTTCAGGCTGTCTTTTGGCTGTGAGGCTGGACTAAACCAACCCTATCTTCAGCAGTTTCTGTTCTGCCTCTAGGCTTTAACTCAGTTGGGAGCCACTAGGTGAATCCAGCAGCTACTCATGTTCCTGAGCTCAGTTGGCCCTTTTCCAAGATGGTTCCTAATTGTCCTTTCTTGCAGGACATCCAACTTGGGCAACTCACCAGCCACTGCAGTTCACTGTATATATCACACTGTTCCACCTGTATGTTTCTTCTTATGGGCTTTTGTGGTCTCCATTCTCTGGGATTACCAGCAGTCCCTGTGTATGAAATTTCAAGCCTTTCTCCCATGCATTATGTCTGGACTCAAGAAGAAAGCATTGCCTGGTTCTTCATTAAAGTTATTTTTGTTGCTCTCCCCATAGGCTTCAATTCTACTTTCAGATCTTTTCTGGGTCCCAAGAACCCAGTTTCCTCCATTTTCTCTTCTTCATGTTCTTTTACAGCATTTGGACACCAAATCTTGGAGAGGTTCTTTCTCTGCTACCCACTACTATGCCTTCTTCCCAGAGGTTAAAATCTTTGCTTCAACTTTTTCCTTCTCTTCTATTTCTCTCATTTCTTTTTTCCAACGCACAAAATTTACTTCTGAAGCAAGTGATTGTGCACATTGTCAAAAGGATGCTGTTGGAGGAATGTGGGATTCAGAGATATTTGTATTTAAGTGCATAGAAGGGTGCAATCAATGTTACTGCAAGGAAAAGATTCTGTCAGTGGACTGAGGCCAGATCTAAAAGACTTGCTCACTGTAAGACATGTGAAGAAGCCCCATCCTCTCAAGTATGTAAGAGCAAGGTGAAAGCAACAGAGCTCTGCTTACGCAGGATCTCAGTGCACTGCTAGTGGTTCACTGAGCTACTGCACGGTAACTTGTGATGCTTTCATACACGATGTGGCTCACTGTTACGCTATGAAAACATTGTGATATTGTTGGTAAATTTTTTATTCTGTATTGAACTTGGAAAAACTATTTTGAATTTTAAGTCTGAGCAATTTTAAATTTGAGAATACAATAAAGCCCAGCAGGGTGGAGGCAATAGAATCTATTCAGTGCAGTTTTTTTTTTTTTTCATTAGAGCCCCTGGGCTTGTGGGTAGGTTACCCTTCAGTATTTCATACTGGAAGTCCCTTCTGAGGTTCCTTTTGTATTGCTTAAATGCAAGTCTTTTCCTCTGTTAAAGATATGAGTGAGCACCTTCTGCCATTTTTTAAATAAATTTTTACCATCTTCTGCCAGATTCTGTTGACTCTCCTCATCCTCTTGTGCAAGAGCTTTAGAAATCAAATTTATGCATATTCCTTTATTACAATATACAAATTACAAAAGAGACAACTTTTTGAGTGTGGTTTACCTCTTTTTCCTTTTACCTGGGTTTAGACAAGGAAGGTAAATCTTATAAATAATACCAGCTACATATATTCTTAATTATATCACTGATCAATGTGACACATGGCACATTCCCAGATGCCCTTTAACACTTATAAGTTTCTTAATCAGGAATAGAAGTTGAGCAATGTTTTATCACAAATAAAATTTAATTCCTTTAATCATTTCCTCTTGAAATGATGTTTAAAGTAAAGACCACACAGAACATCTCAGGAAAAATTTGAAATTCAAATCCTATATTTTCTTATTTTTGTTTCTCAAATAATCATGTTATCTGCTTGCCATTTCATAATGGGAATGATCAGCCTTTCATCTTTTACCCCAAATTCCCTTCTTGGATGTTTTTTTCTTTCTTTTACTAAAACTATCGCTTTGAAAGTGTTGAATAAATATGACACTTAAGCTCCTGTGTATTTTTTTCACAATGAGCCTAGAGGCTTATGTTAAAATACAGCTTGAAGTGTAGAAATTATTGCTAAGGAAAGTCATTTCTTTTTCTTTCCAAGAAACAGCTGACCTAGATCTAAAAAGCTATGCAAGCTATTTCATTTTATTCTCTACAATTTTTAAACTTGTTTGATATAAAGGACTCTCTGTGGAGGTGGCTCATTATCCCTCTTTCTTAAGACAAAAATCATCGGTTGGCTAGTTCAGCCAGTTGATGATCTTAATTTGTGACAATTTTATTTGTGGTTGGGCAAGTTTTAAGTTACCCTTTTATTTGGCAGAGAGCTATACAGCTTCATAAAAATTGTATAGCAAGAAAGGACCTTAAAGATTATCTAATATGCCTGCTTTTAGAGGTGCAGAGAGAAAATTATAGAAAGTTTAAAAAAATAAGTTAAGGTCATAAAAAATTCTTATAGACCTAGAACTAGGTACAGGTGGCTTCACATCTAGTGTCCACCCCATTATGATGCTTCCTTTGGGGTGCATACAGTGTCCTTAATGTTCTCACCCTATGATTTGAGTGTGGAATTGGGATCAATGACATCAACAGAGAAAGTCCTCTTGATATAGGAAAGCTAGTAGAAGAAGGAGAGTGGAACTCCTGGAAATTCTCTAGAGAATAAAGACTAATTTCTTCACCCATCTTCCTTGGACACATTATCTGCAAAAGAGGTCAGCTCATTAGAGGTACTTCCTCTATAAAGAACCAACATTGAAAACTTAACACAAGGCTGTATTTCCTCACTTTGGATGGAAGGATGACTGGTGAACTCCTCATAACATCCGTCCTGTTATCAAGGGACAGAGATAAGGTAGAGAATAGTAAAAAGTAATAATAGTAGATCTGAATGAGAGCAGACAAGACAATATGGTCCCAGAGTTCAGTAAGTTTAACAAGGTTATCAAGCAAAGGGAATTTATACTTTGGCAGCCTGGTTCTGAAATCTGCACCCTTAGTTATGAAACAAAAATCAGAAATGGAGACAAAACATGTAGACAGTTGGATAGGAAGAAGCAAGAGTTCTCAAAACTCCTGTGTGGACTCTACCAGACAAGGGCTGGCAAATATTTTTCTGTAAATTTCCAGCCAGCAAATTTTTTTCTGTAATTTTTTTCCTCTATAAGCCATATGGCATGTTTCACAATTACTTTCTTTTATTTATTTTGTTTTCATTTATCAGTATGTGTTGACCATACATATTAATAGTATATATTATGATACTTTAAACATATACTCACGGTACAGGGCTACAGGATAAATCCTGAGAGTACTTGGCTGACCTTATCAGATACAAAAGTTACATTTCTTATTATATAGGTCTTGCTATATCTTGGTCTTAACCATCCAGCAGAAAAGTATAAAAATGAGGTAGGTAAAGTAAATCCATATTAATAGGATGAGCTTTAAAAGGCTCAAGTCAGTAACTTTTGAGGATAACCCACTAATATTATAGACTGCTAGACAGTGTTAGATTGTTTAGTTGAATTCAAACACCTATAGTATTTAGATGTCAATAGAATATTCACCTCTGACAGGACAAAAAACAAAAATTAAACTAAAAATTTAAAAAAGATACAAAGGAAAGATCATTTTGTATTTATATA
>NW_004524715.1:2930694-2935009 GCF_000260255.1 Octodon degus
TTTTTCTAACCTCCATTACAACTATTTTTTATGTCAAAGCAACCATGCACAATATGTAAGTGGGCATGTTATTTTTCAATAACTTTGTTTACTGCAATAGGCAGCATATCAGTCTGCTAATCTTCCAAGTACATTATGGAACTCTAATGCTGAGAGAAAATAAATTAAGCAAAGATTTACAAAGAAATCAAGTTGTGTTTACCTCAAAATGTTGTTCTGAGAAGTAAAACATTAATTTCATTATATATGGAATACCTGTTATCTTGCAA
Organism: Octodon degus; assembly: GCF_000260255.1. Lineage (NCBI taxonomy): Eukaryota > Metazoa > Chordata > Mammalia > Rodentia > Octodontidae > Octodon > Octodon degus. Next base: position 2,930,964 of record NW_004524715.1, read on the forward strand.
GTGCTAAATAAATTATGATTGTTAGTTTTATTGCCTATCAATTTGAGATGATTTTCCATGGGATAAAGGGATATTGTCCAGGATAAAGTTGGATCACAGCATAAGCCACCAGGAGCCACATTTACTCTCCCTCTTTTGATGTATTACTGTCTCCAGTCACACCTCCCTGGATGCATCCAATTTCATCTGGTATATTACTTCAGCTATTTTACATTAAAAAAGATCAAGTTTGCTTCCAAATTCTGTTTATTTTTGAAGAGGATCAAGAACATTTTCCTTGTTAGCAGAGATTTTCTGGGAAGAAGTAGGAATAAACTATATAGATTCAATTGAATTTTTTAAAAATTTGTTGGTTTGAAGTGTCTCCAAGGTTGGCATATCGGGCAGTCCACTGAAATGCATTTGTCCATGACAGTCCATTCTGTCACTGTAATTAGTCTGTACATTGCTAACTTAGTCAATGCAAGAAGGAGGTTAGTCACCTAATTGACTTTAAGAAATATATCCTGAAAAAAGTATGCACTGAACAAACATATGGAATGCTGACTATGTGCCAGATGCTGTTCTAGATGCCAGAGAGTAAAAGTAAAAACAAATCTCTGACTTCAAGTTTGCATTCTGATCTATGAAAACAAATCATATACTTCATTAAATAATCTAGTAAATATCTGCCCAACAGTAAATATTTTTTAAAGAAAAAGAATAAAAATGAGGATCACTTGCTTTTAAAAGTTTTTACTTTCTCTTTTCTTCTCTCTTCTTCCTTACTTCATTTCCCTACCAATCTACCTTCCTATCCATGTAATTCCCTCTCAACTTTTTCTTTCTCCTCACTGTCTTCACTCTCTTCCTTCTTTCCATTTTTTCTATTTTTCTTTTTCTTTCTTATTTCTTGAACTATTGCTCTTTTGAGATAATAATCACAACAACCTAAGCATTTCTAGTTGCATTAGCATTTTTCCAAGTTTTCTAATTTTGTACCAATGAATTATTCTCATTCTTAATAAACAGTTTTAAAAATAATTCCACCTTGTTTTTTCTGTTTTCAATGTAGAGGAACATGAGTCCAATTCATTTTTGTTGTTTTTCTAATTACAGGCTTTTCTTCCAAAAGAACATTTCTTTTATCCAAGTGAAATTTGCTAAGAACGAAATTCACTCTGTATCTCCTAGCTTGAGAGAATCTTCTTTGCTTGTATTGCAAGAATCTATTCAAAGTTGTCAGAACTCATATTAGAAACTTAAATGTTAAGATTTTTTACTAAGTCAACAGCTAAAAATTCAAACATACCAGAAATTCTCTAATGTTTTTGTCCAACTTGATTATAAAATGAATAGCTTTATTTAGTAGTCTTTAAATTGAGGTCAATTTCAAATATGTTCCATTAATAGAATTCATGATGATTTCTTTGGAGGAAAGTTTGTCAAGTCGGACAGTCAAATCTCAAGTTCTAAATTCAAATCTTCAAATGCATAACCCTGAAAAATTCACTTACACTCTTGGAATCTCATTTTTTTCACTGGTTACAGTCATATGAGTATTTTATCTCATTTCCTAGGAAATAAGTGAATGTACAAATTTTTTTTCTGTGAAGAGTTCAAGTGTTCCGTATATGAAAACTTTTGTTGTTCATAGTATTTATATTGTATTATATTTATAATAACCAAACAACCTCATTGATCATATTCTAGTAAACCGGTTCAAAAACACCACTGGTGTCTTTGCATATTTGCATCCTTTCCGGGATATTTCCCCCTTTAACTTTATTTACAGTAAAAAAGAATGAATCAAAATGAAATAATTAACTTCAAAAATATTTTTTCATAGTACCCACAGTAAGTTGTGATAAGGAATGTATATTTGCTAGAAAGTTAGGTGTGAAATTTCTTATTAGATTTATCTTGTAGGAATTACTCATTTTGATATTTATTTGAGACTGATTTTTAAGCAGCAAGACTATATAATAATCAGAATAATAGTTGTATAGTTTACCTGAAATAGAATATATCATCAACAATCTTTTGGTTTAAATATCAAATTTTTATTTTATGAGAAATGGAGATGCTCTCCTCATGCAATCTCAGTGTAAAGAACTGTCTAGGAAACTATTATAAATGTATCACATTTTATGTCATACTAATACAGAAAAAAATTATTTGAGTTGCCTTAGTGGTAATATCAATACATACTAATTAAACTTGAATACTTTCCTGGTATTTTTATAGATTTCTAAGTCCTGAATAGCAATGAGCTGAGTTCATAATTGATGACTGAGTAATAATCTAGATTGTAGCTAAAGTAATTCTTTCTTTTGTCTTAAACTTGTTGTTGTATAGGATTTTTTTAAAAAGGCAGTTTTAAGCAGAGCTAAAGGAACTAAATACAAACTTATTCACAAAAGAAATTATATATTATTGTAAAAATAAATTTCTCTCTAGAGTTCTACATCGAGATACAAAAGTAAACTAATGCTGTATAAACTTGATAGAAGAGCAGATATTAAAAAAAGAAACACTTCAAATCTTGTCAACATGGTAAACTACTGAATCATGAAGATGAACAATAAAAGAACAAAAGATAAATGATATGATATTTTAAAAAATTGGTAAAATAGCAGGGATATTTACCATCAATAATAAGTTGTTGTTATACATGGACTAAATTCCCCCATTTAAAAGATATCGGCTAGCTAAATGGATTTTGAAAAAAATCAATAATTAATAACACATTGTCAAAAAGGAGGTCACTTTAACAGTAAGGACAAGCCCAAGCTGAAAGGGAAAAGATAGAAAAAATGTTCCACACAAATGACAACCTGAAGTGTGTAGCTATATATATATATATATATATATATATATATATATGAAAAAATAGACTTTAAGAAGCATTTGTCAAAAAGACAAAGAAGCTCACTATTTAAATATCAAAGGATCATTTATAAAAGAAGATACTATTATTATAAGTGTGTATGAACCAAATGTGAGGCACCTAATTTTTATAAAATGAACACTACCAAATTTAAAGACAGACACTTTTGAAATCAATAATAGTGGAGAAAATTTAGCACCCTATTTTCATGAGTGAATCAGTCCAGAAAACAAAGATCAACAATGAAACAACCCAATTATAGATTATAATATAACTACATTATATAATATGGCCACATTATCGGCCACTGATGGCAAACATTTTAGGGATGAGTGTCCAAAGTGCAACCCCAAACTCTCTTATTTATCAACATAACAATGCTGCACTTAGACCTGAATGCTGATGATTTAGTTTAGGAAAAAAGACTAATATATTAACATTTTTATCTTAAAAGTAAAACAAATACCATGTGTACCATATGTTTGCCACAACTGCTGTAGACTAAAGGAATTAATGGAAAATTTCATCCAACAACTCTAGAATACACATTCTTCCCATTAACATATGGATTATTCTCTAGAATAAACATTATATTAAGCCCCCAAGACAAGTCTTAGAAAATTAAAAATAAACTGGAATCCTACTATATGTCTTTTTGTCCTGAATAGAATAAACTAGAAATTACCATAACATTGGACATCTTATCTAAAGCAATTAAGCAAAAGAGATATGAATGGCTTACAAATACAGAAAAGAGAGTAAAAATATTCCCGTTTGCAAAAGACATTCTGCTATACATAGAAAAATCGAAAGTCTCTATCAAAAACTGTAAGAACTGACAAACAAACTCATAAAAAAATACTGGATACAAAATGAAAATAGGAATACTAGTAGCATTTTTATACACCAGTGAACTTACTGAGAAAGACATCATGAAAGCAATCCCATTAACATTACCATTTAAAAAAATCACCATTAAAAATAAAATACCTGGAGATATATTTAACCAAGGAAGCAAAGGACTTACAATTAAAATTGCAGATCACTGATGAAAGATGCACAAAAATTAAAAAGACTTCCCATATTCAGGAATTTTAAAAACCGATACACTCAATATGTCCATACTCTAATTCTTTGTGCGTATTTTTAAAATATATTCTAATTTTGAAATTTTTTT
>NW_004524715.1:2935895-2949360 GCF_000260255.1 Octodon degus
CATCTTGTACAGCAATTAACCACTAGGAAGAATGTATGCAATGTGTTAATTATTGAAACTGTCCTACCAATTTGATTTGAAACTGTCTCACTGCTATTTGTTTCTCATTTAAATTATGGGAAAAATATGTCCATACTACTCAAAGTGATTTACAGATTTACTATGATCTCCATCAAAATATGAATGACAATTACCCAAACTATTCTGCACATATATCTAAATATATCTTTTTTGCTTCTTTAAAAATAAGAATATCGTTCCCCACAGAACTAGAGAAAATAATCCTAAAACTCTTACAGAGATACACAGCAAAAAGAATCTTGAACAGAAAGAAAAATGCTAGAGGTATTACAATACCTGATTTCAAGATATACTACAAATCTACAACAATCCAAATGGCATGGTATTATGATAAAAATAGATACACAGAATGCTAGCATATAATGATACCAGAAATGAATCCATTCACTTATAGCCTACTAACTAAAAGCACACACTTGAGAAAGCCAATCTGTTCAATAAACAGTGCTCAGAAAACTAGATATCCTCATTCAGAACACAGAAATTTGACCTCTGTCTTTTAACCCATAAAATAACCAAGTCAAAATGGATCAAACACTTCAGTATGTTTGAAAGTATGAAAATTCTAGAAAAAAACAAATACTTCCAGACATCCCAATAGAAAATGATTTTGTATGCGTCCCCAAAAGGACTGGAAATAAAGTAAAAATTAAACAGACAAGGATATAACAAATCAAGGTTTTAATACAGCAAAGGCAACAAAAACTACACTGAAGAGACAGCAATACATTATGGGAGAAAATATCTCTCAACTATTCATTAAAGGTTTAAAATCTAGAATATACAAGAAACTAAAAAACTTAATCTTTCTTTTACACAGGTAATTCAGTTAAAATGGGCAAATTATCTGAATAAGTGTGGCTCAATCAAAGAAATATGGGTAGCCAACAGACAGAAAAAAAATGTTTGCTTTCATCAGACTTCAAGAAAATTGTATCTCAAAGTACAATAAGATATCTTTGTGATCAAGTGAAAATGTGTATTATAAAGCAAAACAAAACAAAATAAAGAAAATGAAACAAATGATGGTGTGGTGGTGGAGAAAAGGGAACTGTTATGCTCCAAAAGTAGGATATATAATATAACATACAAAATTGAGAACATATGGAAGTATAAACAAATATACAACAAGATCTACCTATCTCACTTCTGGGTGTGTATTCAAAAGAAATTAAATCAGCTTACCAAGAAACAGCTCTATTCCCCTATTTATTATAATGCTATTTACAAAAGCTTAAATATGGAATTGGCCTATAGGTATCTATCAACAGATGAGTGGATGTATATACCTCATGGCATATTAGTTAGCAGTAAAAATGAAATCCTGTAATTTGTTGCAAAATAAATATCCATGGAGGACACTATGTTAATGTGAGACAAAACAGATACAGAAAGACACATATCACAATTTTCTCTTTATTGTTTTAGGTTCATTCTCTAAAAAGGTTGAGTATAGAGTTTTACTACAAAGGGTGAAAAGAGAATAAAAGGGAATAAAGCAAGTTTGATAATGAAAACGAAAACATAGATGGAGGGAATAAATTCTGCTGTTTTACCTCACAGTGCCATGACTTTGGTTCATAATAATCTATAAAATGTTTAATGAGACTTTGGTAAAAAAAAAAAAAAAAAGGAGCATTCAACATCTCCTAAAGTAAAGAAATGATAAGTGAGGGAAATTCTAATTAATCCAATTTAACCAGTGCGCTCAATATGTCTGTGTTGAAATACCATGTTGTACCACACTAATGTGTACCTTTAGTTGTCAATCAAAACAATAGAAAATAAATTAAACAACTCCCTTCTGGAAATTTAATTACTATTTCTACATTGGCTGAGAATAAGGTGTTTGGGAATCTGGTTCAGTGTTGTAATGGAAGCAGCCAACCATGTTTCAGAAAAGTCAAATATCTATAAAAATCAATCATCTTTACCAACAACAAGCTAATTGCATTTTAGTTTGTTTCAAAATCTCTACAAATATTTTGCATTTTGAGTGATTAAGAAGCAATTTACAGAGTTTTTAAATATATGGCACAGAGCAATATTGATATGGGAGGAAAATTCATCCAGGTTTCTTGCCATATATAATCTTCAATTGACACATGTTTTGTTTACCGTTGTGTCTTGGAATAATTCTCTTACTTACAGATGGGAACAAGGCCCAAGTGGAGAAATTAGCTTGTTAGAAATCATCATTGTTAATAGCATCAGAATGAAGTTCTGAACATTTTTATTTTCTATTATAACTTGTGTTTTAAAAATTTTCTTTCATAAAGGAGACCAAAAATGTCAATTTAATACTATTTTGGTGTTGCTTCTTTAGAAACACTTCCAACACTCATCTTTTCCCTACTTAATGGAAAGCCTAATTAATGAAATAGAAACTAAAGCTCCAGATTAGAGTTTTCATAAGGCTAGTTATTTTCTTTCTTCTTTTCCCATATTTTTAAACCAGAATTAAAATGGAAAAAAAGAGAGAAAGAAAGATTCATGAAGGAAATCAGCATGTTGTTTCCCTGGAGTGAGAATCCACCTGAAAAATCAACCACAAGCAAGAGACTTTTGGCAAACATAGATTCAAAGCATGTAGGTGTAAAATCTAGAGTTAGTTAACAATGATAATCTCAGGTGTCTTTTGGTGAGGTCAACTACTCACATATCTCCTTAAAGCAATACAGAATGTCTTTGTGAAAGTAATTCAAGTTCATTTGACTCAAACAAGGGATACTAAGTACTTATTTATGCTTAATAGATACTTTCTTTTTTTTTTTCTTCTCTTGTCTTCTCTTCTTGTCTTGTCTCTTCTCTTTTGAAGAGTAAAAACAAAAACAAAAACAAATAGCCAAAACAAAGACAGAAATATGACAATATATATCAGTACATATGTTACAGCTTTAAAATGAGACTATTTCATTAATAGCTGCTATTATCTATATTTATTATCAGATCCATTGCTCAGATTAACAAAAATCGTTATTCAAGATTGAACAAATAATTGATTATTAGTGCTTGCTTTCAAGAACCTTTAATTTTTTCCATTTTACTGTCTTTTTTAATTTAATTTTAAAGAACAAAAACAGAAGCACAAACAAATAGAAAAAAGACAATAACTGGGTAACATAGAATACATATGTTATAGATTTTCCAAATAGTAATAGCTAACTAACAATGTTGTTATCTATATTTTATCTTCAAATCTGTTGCTCAAATCAACAGATACAGTTATGCAAAATTGGGAAAATAATTGAACATTGGTACTTGCTTTCAAGAATCTTAGTTTATTTCCTTGTCTTTTTTGGTTTAATTTATTTTTAAGAGAGTGTAATAATTAATAAGACATTACAAATAGTACTCATTTGGAAGCCCAAGATGTGAAGTATTCAACCATGAGGTTTGTATTACACAATGCTGTCTTTGATGTAGTTGCTCAGATCACAGCATCAGTCAAGGTGAAAATTCTAAACATTAACTGCTATTTTCAAAAAAATTGATAGAAATTAGTTACAATCATAAATACATGAAAAAATGTTCCACAGCACTGGCCAATCAAGAAATGCAAATTAAAACAACAATAACATACCATCTCACTCCAGAAAGAATTGTTATCATAAAGAAATCAACTAATAAATGATGGAGAGGCTATGGGGGAAAATTTAGAGTACAATCATCTCAAGCATCCTGTTTATATACTTGCATGTTTTTCCCTCCTTCCTTTTTTCCTATCTTTTCTGCTTTTTCCCATCTGAACTATTTAAACCTCAAGTTCAGTTGTTTTCTGTTTTACTATACCTATTATAACTTTCAGGTTTTATTCATTCTTTCAGGTTTTTACACTAGAGAGACAATGTGATATTTACACATGTGAGTGATTTATTTCACTTATGAGTATAGCCTCTAGTTGCATTCACTTACCCATAAAGCCTTGAGTTTGTCTTTCTTTATAGCTGAGTAGTACTCCATTGTATAAAAATACCACATCTTCTTCATCCATTCCTCAAGTGATGAGAATTTTGGTTATTTCCAAGATTTAGCTATCACAAATTGTGCTGTTATAAACGTGGGCGCACATATACCACTATGGTATGATGCTTTCAGTTCTTTTTAGCAAACACCTAGAAGAGGAATAGCTGGATTGAATGAAATTTCCAGTCCTAGTTTTTTGAGAAGTCTCCACACTGATTTCCATAGTGGTTGTACCAATCTGCCTTCCTACCATCAGTGGAGAAGGGTTTCTTTTCCCCCACAGCTTCTCCAGCATTTATTAGCTGATTTCTTTATGATAGGAATTCTTTCTGGGGTGAGGTGGTATGTCATTGTTGTTTTAATTTGCATTTCTTGATTGGCCAGTGCTGTGGAACATTTTTTCATGTATTTATTTGCCACTTGTATTTCTTCCTCTGAGAAGTATGTATTCATCTCAAATATCCATTTATGGATTGGATCTTTAAATTTGAGTGGCTAAATTTTTTAATTTCTTTATATAGTTTAGATAGGAGTCCTTTGTCTGAGTGTTTGTTGGTTATGATTTTTTCCCAAATTGTGGGTTGTCTTTTCATTCGATTGGTGATTTCTTTTGACTTGCAGAAACTTCTCAATAAGATGAAATCCCAGTTGTTGATTATTTGGCGTATTTTCCTTTTTATTATTCATTATTTTTTCATTTGGAGATTTGCCATACAGTTTGTTTTTTCATGAACTGTCTGCCTACTCCTATGTCTTCAAGATTTTCAAGTACTTTCTCTTCTAGGAGATTTTGTGTTTCTGTTTTAATGTTTAGATCTTTAATCTACTTTGACTTTATTTTAGTGCATGGCAATAGGCCCAAGTCTAGTTTTACCTTTTGGTATGTACAGAGCCAGTTTTTTTTATTAGATATTGACACTGCTGTTACTATCAATCTCTACCACTGCTACAGAATTACCAATGCTGCTGCATATTACAATAGGCATACTGTACAGTAGACAGTGTATATCAATTGTTACATTTAATCCACACAATAATTTCAGGGCATAAGAAAAATAGTGGAAATTTGGGGAAAAATTTTGCAGAGTCTTAAGTTCACCAGCCGGAAAGTAGAACAATCTGAGTCAACAAGAAATTCAGATCAACTTTAGTTAAATTAATGGATGAGGTCAAGAGGTGAAAGAGTAAGAATAATTACCTTGAGGGGCCAAAAAGATGGCTCAGTAGAATAAGTGCTTGCCTGGCAAGAACAAGGGCCTGAGTTCAATCCTAGATTCTGAAAAAAAAAATACCTTGAGAGATGAATGCTAACACTGTCATACTATCGTTAGCAGTAAAGGAGCAATTATTACAGTTAATAAAACCACATTAAAACATGACTGATAAAGTAAGCACAATGAGAGAAATTTAGCAAGTTATATTTCTGGCCAGATTTTATATGGAGAGATAGATTAGCCATAGGGCATATTTTTCTAGGTTTAAACTGGAAATGAACAAATCTGAAGACCTTTGCTTCAATGAAGCATGGAAGTTCTACATTATTCTAGTAATTTATATCTAGTAAATAATATGCTGCTTCTATTAAAACATAGATAACTTCCTAATTGTTTTTTATATAGAACTATTTTATTTTTCAAATAGAAATTTCCATCTTCATTTGAAATAGACCACTTTCACGATATCAAAGGCACATGTAACACTATCCTGTAGCATCCTCCTCCCTGCTCACCTCAGCCAGTCTCACCAAGTTGCTTATTTTCTTACAGCAACTTTACTCTGTAGACTACATTTCTGCCACCAGAGCTCATTTCTGTGTCCCCATGCCACTTTACCTGTCATTTTTATGATATTGCTGCTAACCTTAGTTTACCTTTCTTATTCTTTTGCTCCTACCACTTCTTTTCTTTTATACTGCAGTGGAGGGATCCAAATGTTACTGTAACTTAAAGTGAATTTTGAAGTCAAAGGTTGAATGATAAGAGACTCGGATTGGAGGACCTCCTTGATTGCTTGTCAAGTGTATGACATTGAGCAATCACCTTTTCTGAGTCTTAGGTTCCTTACATGTAAAATGAGAACAATAATAGCTTTGTGCAGGGCTATTGTGAGGACTTAATTAAATAGTCTCCAATATCCCGAGCACCATGCCTCATACGCAGCAGGTGCTCTCGAAATGGTAGCTAACATGGTCTCTGAAGGAGGAGGCTTCATGTGGAAAGGAGCAAAGTGATGCCTCCTACCCCACCCCTGGTATGCCATGAAGGTCTATGCTGGGAGCTTGCACCGTTATTTTTATTTATTTACATCACCCTTCTCCAGATCTGTTTCTTGAATTTTTGTGTGAATAGCTCAAGTGGAAAGCTTGATGATAAGTACATAATTCTGCCCTGTCCCAGAGGGATTTTGATTCCACTGTTTCTGTGGTAGAGTCTGGAAAACTGTACTCTTAGTCTAGGAATTTCTGGTTCCAAGCCAGGGCTATGGTCCATTGCATTGTGTACACCAGCTTGACCCCAGGATCAATGACTTCTTTGCTCATTGCAATCTATTCTTGCTAAGCAATGTCACAGTACACTGTCTCTTCATATTTGTTTTATGGATAGATGAGGTTTTGACTTAAGTTTGGTCTCTTTTCAGCTTTTTAAAAATTTTTATTCATTTTATTTATCTTGCTTCTGGACTTGGTACTATAGAAATTAGCTACTTATATTGCTGGTTGGGTTTGGATGGGAGGAAAATGTCTTGGGATTGAAATGCCTCTTGTGAGGTTTTTTTTTCGTGGTAATAAAATCACCCTTTCTGTGGGTCCATGGTTCTCAATAAGGGCACAACCATCACTATTAGCCCCTTCTCGTTACTTTGTAGAAATACAGATTAACAGGCACCAATTTATATTTACTAAATCAAACATTCTGGCATGGAGGCTTGGAAATCTTTATTTTCATTAAACTTTTTGTTTACAGACAATTATAGTTTTGCATGTAGAGCTAAGAAATAATACACAAAGAATCTTCTATGTCCTCTACTCAGTTTCCATCATGGAAACATCTTATAAAAACCTACCACAGTGTCACAACCATGATATTGACATTGATTTGGTGAAGATATAGGGCATTGCTGGCCTTCCAAGTATTCTTTACATCACCCTTTGATAAACACACATTCTTTCCTGTCCTCACCACTCCATGAGCCTTGGAAGCCTCTAATTTGTTCTCAATTTCTGAGATTTGTCATTTTAAGAACGTTATGCAAATTGAACTGTATATTATGTAATCATTTGTATTTTTTATCCCAACTCAGCAAAAAACTAGGGAGATTTATGCAGATTGTTTCATCAATAGTTTGCTCCTTTTAATTGCTACGTATGAGCTTATGGTAAGGATGGGTGCCAGCTTGTTTAACCATGTACTTGGTGAACGACACGCAGATTTTCTTTTTTGACTATTATGATTGAATATTTTGTAAACACTTGAAAGTGGGGTTTGTGAATGCATGAGTGTGTGTGTGTGTGTGTGTGTGTGTGTGTGTATGTGTGCATAAGTGTTCATTTATGAGATAATTACATGGGAGGAAATTGCTGGTGATTAGGGTAGCTGCTTGTGAAGTTTTAAAGGAATTTTCAAATTATTTTTCAAAATGTCTGCATCATTTTTTCTTTTTGCTTTCTGAATTTTATTAGCTCATGTTTGTAGTACATAATGATTACATTCACTGTAGGGGATTGGTGCATGTTCATAACACATTTCAATTTTCTTCTTTGCCCCTTCCTTCTACTGCCCCCTTTTTTCTGGCACCAGGAATTAAAGTCAGGACCTTGTGCTTGTCAGGCAAGCACTTATTCTACTGAGCTATCTCCCCGGCCCCCTACCCCCATTTTATTTTTCTACCATTGTGTTTATTTTTCTTACAAGACCATATAAAATTAATTGCTATATATACATACTGAAAGCCAGGCTAATAAGCCAAAAAAATGTGTAAAACATATAAGACAATGACACTGAGTAAAGATGTACTCTCAGATCATTTTGTATTCCTCTTACATATGCATCTTAATGTAGTAGATTTTAACAGTTTAGCTGAGATGTAAAATTCTTTCTCACTTGCATTCACTTTACCTGTTTTTTTCCCTAATTGAAATCTGTACTGTTAGAATTACAATCCATTTAATGATCATTAAATGGTTACTCAATTTATTTAAGGAAATTATATATTAGAATACTGAAAAAAACACAGTAAAAAGGCTAGATTTCTCTAGTACTCTACATACATTTCAAATAACATCTATAACACAAGGAGTGCTACGCGTTTTGCTTAAATTTATTTAAGTGAAAAACACGAGTTAGAAAACTCATGATGCAAATAGAAGCTCAGTGTGTTTACCTATATCTTTGTTATTTTATTCTTTATTTTTTCTTGATTTTTCCTTATTTTAGCATCTTCTTTCTTTTTTAGAGGACTTCCTTCAGCCATTCTTTGTAAGTTAGTCAGAAACAAACTCTTAATTTTCCTTTACCTGAGAATATATTTAAGTCCTTTTTTATATCTGAAGACTATGTTCTTTGGGGAGGGGACAGGATTTGGGTTTTTCTCCCCCCTAAATACCTGAACACAAATTGTTTTTTAAAATAATTTTATTGAGAAACATAGCAATGAGACAGTTTCAAAACCAATCAGTAGGACAGTTTCAATAATAAATACATTGAACATTGTTGTCTCAGTGGTTATTTATTGTACAAGACGGACATGACATCCCATCCACAAACACTATTAGAACAAATCTTCTTATTTATTGAATTAAGAGAATGTAGCTGTATATCTATCCTAACTATTTTGAATATACAGATACAAAATGGTCATTCATTTGTATCTCCTTTTTTTGTTCAGTTTTGTCAGAGAATGGTATTCCATTGTCATTTAAGTATTGTAGGTCTTGAATTCAGCAAAATATTCCAATATAGTCCAGTAGTCCATAATAGTAGTGGGTCATCTGCAGGACTGGCAATGTCAGAAGTTGTTGACCTGAGCCCTTTACCGCCCAGCATACCAACATGGTTTCACCCCTTATACCTCGTTTTTATACCTTTCTGCTAGATGGTTAAGACAAAGATAAAGTAAGACCTATATAACAAGAAATGCAGCTTTTTTATCTGATAAGGTCAGTCAAGTCCCCTCAGGTTTTATCTTGAAACCCTATACTGTAGTTTGTAGATCCTTTGTCAGTGTCAGCCACTCTGATGAGTCATTGTGCTACATTATTCTGATCTTCTTGGTCTCTAACTCAAAATTTGAAGTCATTTAAATTGTGTTTCCCCTAAAGGAAGGTGCTATTTTTAGCTGGGTGGTATACAACATTTGTGTTCATCTTCATAAATTTAGCTTTGATGTGCATCTACATAGATTTCTTTGGCTGTATACACTGAATTATTTCCATTGTTGAGGAATATTTAGTTATTCTTTCTTCAAGTATTGTTCTCTCCAGGAGTCAATGATATAATTAGATCCTTTGCTATAGTGTCATGGTTCCTAAGGTTTTGAGGTTTTGTTTGTTTGGTTTTGTTGTTAGGTTTTCTCTGCATTGCTCAAATTGAGTTATTTCTATTGCTCTATTTTCTAGTTCACTGATTCTCGCTCCTGCCTTTTTCATTGTACTATTTATCCTATCCATTTAGCTTTTTTTTCTTTCAAGTTTTATTTTTCAATTCCAAAATTTCTATATGTACTTCTCTCTACGTTCTTTTATTTTGCTAAGACTTTCTGTTTCTTTGGAAGACTTTCTGGGTTTTCATTTGTTGTTTCAAGCATATTCTTAATTGCTCAATAATTATAAATACATGACTTAATTGGTCACTGACCAATTTATTACTATGGCTTAATTGCTTATTGAACCATTTGTTTTATGATGGCTGGCTTAACATCTTTGTACACTATTTCAAAGAGCTAACATTTCAATGTTGGCATCTACTGATTTTGTCTTTTTCTTTTCCATTTGGATGAAGATTGTTCTGTCAATATAATAAGTGATTTTCAATTAAAACTTGGACTTTTTATTATGTTATTAGACTGGATCTTATTTAATACTTTTGGTTTAGTTGGCTCTCTCACAGTGCTATAGAGGGAACTAAATAAGCTGCACTTCACTATGTTATTGCCAGAGAAATCCAGCTTCCCAACTCTGCCTCCACTGATGCTAAAGGAGGAGTGGGAGTTGGATGTTTCAGGCTGAGAGTGTTGTGAGGATGGCCTCATTAGCCTCATTACTGCTGGGCAAGATTAAAAGTGTAAATTTCCATTATCCTTTCTTTGCTACCACTGCAGCCAGGAAAGAAAAGGGAACTTCAATACTAATATGGAGCAGGGAGCATCAGGAAGCTCTGGTGGTGTTAATTGACTTGGAGTTGACCATGGCTGTGGTGAACAAATAAGGAAGGTTAAGAAACTCCTGGTTTACTATTTAGGTTTTCTTAGCCCTGCCAGAACTGTGGAGTTCTGACATCTCATACAGACTTTGCTGATTAGTGAAAGCAAGGTTGATGTTTTTGTTCATGGTGTCTGGTTAGATGCAGCTATTATTTTCTGAGACCTTTCTGTCTTACCAAGCTGTCCTTCTCCTGTTCTTTTCGCTGGACTTTTTGGTGCCCAATGTAATTGACATTTCTGGGTTGTTCTTTTCTTTTCTATTAAATCTGGGATAAATATGGCAAAAAGAAAGCCTATAAACTCACTATTGTTTGTCATTCTTCAAGTCTTCAAATACTTTGCTAGTCTGCTTTCCTCCTTTCCTCAATGTTTCAGAATTTTGAGAGAGAGGGAGGGGGAGAGAATGTCTTTAGTGCTACTGTTTGGGAGAAAATACAAAAGCATATCTATTCCATCTCCCCAGAAGTAGAATCACCCAATCTGCATTTTATTAAGCTCTCTAGGTGATTCTGACGTACATTAATTTCTCATGAATATTTCCATGCTTTTTGTTTTTGTAAGCCCTTTTCTTTCTATTATATCTGTGGGGAAAACAAACCAGTATTACTCCTTAACATGAAAAGTACTGAGTAGTTATAAATATTATAGAAAAAAGGCCTACTCTTTTAGCAAATCCCTTTACATTCTCCTCTTGTACTTTTGTCTTATGTCTCTCCAGCTAAAGAGTTTGGATGCAGGGTCAGTGAGATAACTCAGTGGACTAATTGCCTGCTAGGAAGCACAGGGACTGGGGTTCAATCCCCAGCACCACATGCCTGGCCAGCCCCACCCTTGGGCACTCTGAGTTGGCGACTGAGTCTGGGCACAGGGCACATGCCTGTAATCCCAGCACTGGGGAGGCTGAAAACAGGAGGATCACTATGAGTCCAAGCTGCCTAGTGAGACCCTGTACAAATGAACAAAAAACAAACAAATAAAAAACAAACGAACTACAAACATTAAAAAAATAAAAACTGAAGAGTTAGAACCATGCAACAGGTGAATAAAGAAGCTATGTGCCTACATCAGGGACAAAATTCAACAGAAAACATTGTTAGGACTCCCTTTGAGTGTGGCAAAATTGGCGAGAATTTGTAGTTCATACTGAAAATGAGAAAACAGGTCCCAAAATGTGATTTTTTCAGACTGTTCATAAATATTTCTGACCCTTAAGAACAAACAGAGGTAGGGGCTGGGGAGATGGCTCAGCAGAATAGCGCTTCCTTGGCAAGTGCAAAGTCCTGAGTTCAATCCCTGGCTCTGTAAAACAAACAAACAAACAAACAAACAAACAAACAAATAAGGTTGTGCTGTTCACCCTTACTCCTCACTGTAGACAAGTGTGCTTCCCTTTCAAATGGGGAAGACTGGAATTTAGCAGCAGCTGCAGAAGTAGATCTAGTTTAAGAACATTACAGGAGATAAAGAAACTATCTTTAAATTGTCTTAATCCTCCAGTCACTTCAAAGACTTATTTATTCATATCAGATCAGTAAAACTGCTACAAGAAGAACTGTTTGTTTAGGTTGTGATGCAAAGTATTATGGGAACTTTATAAGCCAATTCTTTTTTATTCCAAGAAGCCAGTATTTACAATCAGGTAATTCCTTTGCTGTTGACGTGCTGCCTTCAGATCCCCTTGAACTAATGAAACTGAAAAAGATGACGTGAAAAGATTTAGTTCTCACCAGTTGTTTTTAAGGATTATTAAAAATAATAGCTAGCAATATTTAAGCACTTACTACCCACAAAATGCTGTTCATAAAGTACTACTTTATATGTACATGCACATGGCTGGGGTTTTTAATCATTTTGGAAGCCAAGTGTTACTAGCATCTTGAATTTTCAATGTTGTGTCATTTGTATGCACAGCATTTTAATTTACAGACATATTGAGAGATGGCCTAGGGAGGTTAATGTCACTGGAAGAACTAATTACTTATTTTTCCAAGAGCATGGGGCACACCTCACCACCACACAGGGTCACATTAGATCTGGTCAAGAGAAGGAAGCTAGAGTATAGGAAAAGGGTGGGCTAGAAGTTATTTTAGGTTTCTGCAGCAAATGACAGGGCAATTTCAATAGTTTATGATTGGTTAGTTTTAATAATTCCATTGAGTCTGGATTTAAAGACAGCATCTAGTTGCCTGGTATCTGATTCTAGAATGATTTATTATATGGGAAATATTGGCTTTGTGTGTGTCATAGAGTTTGCAAGGGAATAGATTTAATGTAGGACACAAATTTATAGGATTATCCTATAATATTTACCAAAAAAGTCAAATACAGAAGAGGCCATGAGATCGGTCCACTAATACAAACCCAAGGAATTCAAATGAACACTTGGACCCCATAGTGATATTTCGCGGAAGTCCATATCAAGGATCTACATAGGATAGGCCCGAGGACCAGGGATGGAAACTAGAAAATCTGGACCAAATGGGTGAAGAATTTGTGCCAGAAAGCTGAGAGAGCTATGGCTGAGGTCAGAAGTAACAGTCAAGACAAAGGTGAAGACCAGAGCTTGCCCAAGAGAACAGCAAACAATCCCAGGGACACAGAGGACATGAGCTCCTCTGACAACAGGAGCTGCTGAGTTTATATCAGGAAAACCAGCCACAACAAAGCTCCTCCTAGGAAATTAGCAGCAAGCAACCTTCCTGTCCTATCCTCCTTTTATCGCCAATAATCCCCAGGTGAGTCTTTCATGTCCAGAACCACACTGACTCAGTTCAGCAGGGAGTTCTCACTTAAATTCACCATTAATTAATCCACGACAGTGTGTGAGTTAGATAAAGGAAGTGTATAAACCCATGATTATTTAATTTGAATATGAAAAGTGTTTATTAGTTTTAGAGATTAAGTAGCTTCTATTAATTAAATATAGATAGCGTTCTTCTTGTACTATAACGTCATGTAACTCGGTAGTGTCATGAATTTTCTGATCAAGGAGATTATGGGG
>NW_004524715.1:2958005-2959559 GCF_000260255.1 Octodon degus
AGAGCAGGGTAGCAAGAAGCTCTCCGCACGCTCACCGGACCTGGGCTAGGACTGGGTCTCTGTTTTGTTTTGTTTTGTTTTGTTTTGTTTTGTTTTGTTTTTTAATGAATTTAGAACAGGGTCTACAGGGTTTACAGGGTCTCACTATGTAGACAGGACTCATAGTGATCCACCTGTTTTCAGCCTCCCAAGCACTGGGATTATAGGCATGTGCCACCATGCCCAGTCTCACTAGCCATCTCAGTGAGATCAGGATTGGGGCTGGCATGGCAGGCCCAGGGATCAAAGCCTAGCCCCTGTGCTCTGCCAAAGCAGTTGCTTTAGTCTGCTGAGCTAACTGGCCAGCTCTACATCACTAGTTTTTTGTTAAAGTCAAAGGTTTGAATCTGAAAGAAAGTCTTATCATGATATGCAATCTCTTTTCTTTTACATTTTGGGAGACCTATACATTTGGGATTATGAATATATTTGATACATGATGAGATTAACAATGAAGATTTATTATACATACACATGTGGAAACTTTTGTTTCTTAGTTTTGGACCAAGAGCATCTTTTAAGAGAAAATCTTATATGTTTTTCTGAAAAACTTTCTTTTGCAATCACCCATTATTGGAGGTGTTTTCCAAAAGACTATGGAGATTTTGGGGAGCCCCTTATTAATCAATAAAGGTTGGGAACTTCATTCATCAATTGGTGTTTTGACAAATAATCTCTTCAGATTCTAAGGAATTTTTTATTAGCTTCATTTTTTGATGGCAGATGATAAAATCAGTTTTGATATCACTTGGAACAGCTGTTAACTGAGGAAAAAGTATACCTTTAAGTCTATATCCAAAATTACATTATGAACAAATGATAAAAAAGAGGAAACATTTTTAAGTTCAAATAAAAGGGGATTAGCTGTTCACAGAATGACACACAAACATGTAAACAGGTACACAGAACACACAAGCATATTTGCAAAATTGGAGTATACTCAAATATATTCTTGACCTAATTAAATTATAGTGACTCTATTACAATTTTTGAAATTTCTGATTTTAAATAGACTAAGCAGAGATTTTACTCATAATTAGCAGAGATTTCTTATCAGAAAAATTTGGAAAGAATACAATCTTTTATTTAAAATTAACATACATTTTCAATATTTTATTTTGTCTTAATAAATACTGGGGGCCAGGTAGATGGCTGGGGCCAGGGAGGTGGCTCAGGTAGAATAAGCACTTCCCTGGCAAATGCAAGGATCTGAGTTCAATCCCCATTCTGCCAAAAAAAAATGATAACTTTGAGCTAAGTTATCACTATATACTTTGTTACCTATTATGACCTTAAATTTTTATTTTGTCAGTTCCTTCAATAGGCTCTAGGTTGAATCTAGCTTCATTATTGTTAACTTCTTCTCCAGATCTGGCTTTGATAGCATACTTTAGTACCCACATAGGTTGCTCAGCTTGTTTGGAAAAACACAAGCATACACTCTACCCAACATCAGCTTTATTTGGCTTTACCTGCTTAAATTATCTTTACATTACCGTACTTTCATTATTGTAA
>NW_004524715.1:2961650-2964486 GCF_000260255.1 Octodon degus
TGCTCCAAAGGCCCATGTGTTAAATCCTTAGTCCCCAGAATGGCAATACTGGTAGGTGATGAAACCCTTGGTAAGTGGCCCTCTTGGAAGATCCTGAGCTCATTGGGGTATATCCTTGAATGGCATTATGGAACCACACTCATCTTTCTCTCTGGCTCATGATGTGAATAGTTTCTTAACATAGTCATTTTCCATTATGGCCATTCAGTGCCCTCCCTGTAAGTCCAAAAAAATGGGACAACTCAAACTTGGAAGGACTAGAATCATTAGGTGCTAAAGGACTATAACCTTTAGAACCATGAGTTATATAAATTAATCTTTATAAGTTAATTGACTTGGCTAGGGATGTAGTGCAGTGGTAGAACACTTGCCTAGCATAGACAGAACCCTGAGTTCAATATCAGGCACTTGAAAAAGAAATAATTGCCTCAAGAATTTCACTACAGGGGCCAGGGAGATGGCTCAGTGGAATAAGCGCTTCCCTGGCAAGCGCAAGGATCTGAGTTCAATCCTCAGTTCCCCAAAAAACAAACAAACAAACAAAAACAAAGAATTTCACTACAGTAAGAGAGTAAGTAATACACTATCACTTCTAGAAAAAGATCCTTGCCAGGTTGATAAGACTACCCAACTTGAGCTATAGGGGACTCAGGTCTTCCAGTCAAGTGGAAGATTCAGTACTATTGTGGACTGATGGACTGTTTTGGAATATTTTATTGAGTTCACACACCTGTAATATTCAAATGACGGAACTGGACAGAAAAGGGGATACAGATGAATGTCCATTTTGTATCTGTGTATTCAGGGTGGTTGGGATAGATATATAGTTACATTCTCTTAGTGAATAGAGAGATTTGTTCTAATTGTGTTTGTAAATAGGACGTCACGTCTGCATCTTGTACAGCAAAAAACCACTAGGAGGAGAGTGTGCAATGTGTTGGTTGTTGAAACTGTTCTACCGATTTGATTTGAAGCTCTCTCATTGCTATTTGTTTCTCAATAAAATTATGGAGAAAAAAACATAATACACAAAAAAATAGAAAATATGATTGATACAAATGACTATACTGGGATTTACTTTAAAGAGCTGGCCCAAAGTCACACAATTGGAAGAGGTAAAGCCAACACATGAATCATTCCCAGCTGTGCAATTTTGCTCCAGGACTGCTCCCTGGCTGTTATTCTTAGGCCACACTAGCTTCAGTGATGTCAGGAACAGACAGATGAAGGTATCTGAAAATGGAGTAGTTTTAAAAAGGGCAAAAATTTAAATAAAAATTCTGGGAACTAAACACTAGAAGAGTGAGCTGTAACTTTTGTTTGTGAGGGATAGTTGGGTACAGCACTATAAACAACTAAACCAAACCCCATCACTGCATTAACAACACAGAAATTAAAATTTCCTAGGAACACTAATGGTAATAAAGTGATAGGTTGTAAATTGAGGTAGGATTTGTCAGCTTTTCTTTTTGTGGGAACAAATAAATACCCCAGGGAGAAATAGGGCCAGAAATGAGGAAAAAAAATAGGCAAGAAGACAAGGGTTGGGTCAGGTACTGACCCATTCCTGACTAGCAAACAACCTCAGAACAACAGTAGGGCACTTATCTATACCTATGCAAAGTTAGTATCATGTGACACAAGGTTGCCTAGTGCCTAGTAGCTGACATTGACAAGGCAGGATGCTTTCTTCAAGATGGAGGTAGTTTGATTGCTTTATACACTGAAGTCAGCCCTCCTACATATGACAAATTTCCAGCTTCAGTGACTCTCAACATCTATCTCAATTGTTTTGCTGTGTGGATGATGGGCATTTCTTTGCATTTGGATAAGCTGTTTGAAGAAATCTGTAAGGGACCTTTTCATTCTTGATTCCTGTCTAAAGATTTTGGGCACCTGTATATAACAATTTAACCCTATAAAGTTCAATAATCCATAACAATAATGAGTTACCAGTACAGCTCGCAACTGGCAGAAGTTGTAATTTAAAATTTTACATTATTTTGTGATTGTTTTTTTATATCTCATGGTTACACTTTTCTGCTGTATGGTTAAGACTAAGTTAAAGTGAGACCTGTATTAATCAATTTTAGTTTTTTGTTATCTATCAAAGTCAGTTAAATCTTCTCAGGATTTACCTTGGAACCCTTTATGGTGCCTCATATTTCTTCTGCCAGTATCAGCCGTCTGGATGAGTGATGGCTGTTGCTTGACCAAGTTACTTTCTGTGAAAGCTTGAGAGATTGTTTTTCCATGTAACTCTCCTTAGACACACTATACTTAATCGATTTCTTCTGTAGTCCATTAGTCTAGTTGATCAGAAAATCAGGGACTCAACTGAGTTACAGGGTGTCATAGCAGATGTTTTCTTATGTCCTGAGTTTTCATTGATCCTAGAGCACTAGTGCCAATATATTGGCTGTCCTCCTAGCTCACTCTATCACTCTAATTTTTGGTCTCCAAAACTGTTTTTAAACAATCAGAAGAGAAGCTTAGTAATATTACCCTATAGTGGGGGCAGTAAGCAGGACATTACTAACTTACCTGAATATCAAGCACCTTGGAAGATAAATGGAGCTGTTATTTTCTAATAAACATGGATATTTTACTATTTAAATTATTATAAAATGAAATTATGTATTTTTACACAGAAATTTAGAAATCAAAAACATACATAACTCTGCAGCATGACAATCCTGATGACATTTTGTGACACACTTAAATTTTCATTTTGACATAACAAAACAACTTTAACCAATCATTTGTACCTAATACATCAGAAGTTTTTGCCTAGTCATTCTTTAATGTGATATACATCCCTAGGTTGTTTTTTTTT
>NW_004524715.1:2969801-2980478 GCF_000260255.1 Octodon degus
ATCTGGGTCTAAAGGGACTCACTATGTAGATCAGACTTGTAGTGATCCTCTTGTTTTCAGCCTCCCAAGAACTGGGATTACAGGCGAGTGCACCACACAGTCTCAATCATCATCACAGCATGCCCTAGGGGCAGGGCTGGCGCGGCACACTGGGGACTGAACCCTGGTCTTCGCATCTGCCTAAGTAGGTGTCTTAGTTTGCTGCACTGTCTGGTTGACCCTCATGTATACTATATTTTGGAATAGAAAGCTATCACATAGTCTTCCTTATATGACCTATCTGTAAATATAGGCAAATTAATTTAACTTTTCTGAAGAATGCCAATTAATAACAGCAGAGAAATTAGCAAAAAAATTGGATGGAGACAATTAATATTACTAAGTAAAGACTGAAAATCATTTTGGAATGATGTAAACAGTTTGGGGCACAGTATATCTCTGATAGATAAGTTCACCAATGTTATCATAACTTGTACCTATTTGGACACCATCACCTTTCTATTATTTAAATGGGATGTCAAAATCAAGCAACAGTTTAAGCCTCACAGATTTCAGATTATATTCAAAACCTGTATATCTACTTGTAAAGTATTAAAACTTTTTTTCATACTAATTTAATTAAGACTAAAACAGGCAATCAACCTTATTAGGAATCATGGGAACTTTAATCTTTTAAAATATGCCATTATTGTAAATCTTAAGAGATACATATATCTATATCTATATCTATCTATCTATCTGTCTATCTATCTATCTACCTATCTATCTATCTACCTATCATCTATCTATCTATATTTTTTTTTCAGAACTGGGGATTGAATTCAGGCCCTTGCACTTTCCAGGGAAGCCCTTATTCTACTAAGTCATCTCTCCAGCCCCAGAAATATGTTTTTTTAAAGTAAACTTTCTATCTTGAGAATGGAAACAGTGTTTTAAATTATCTACCTCAAGAAGAAAATATAAAACCTTTACTTTTAGTGTCAATTGCGATGGAAATCATTTCCCTTAAAATTTTTTTTTAAATTATTTTTGTGGAACCAGGGGTTGAACTCAGGCCCTTGTACTTGCCAGGCAAGTGCTTATTCTACTGAGCCATCTCCCCAGCCATCCATTTTTATTTTTGTAGTAGGATTTGAGCTCATGATTTTGCATTTGCCAGGCAAGTGATATGCCACTGAGCTATATCCCCAGCCCTATTTTCTGCTTTTCTGTGAGACTGTATTTCTAGCAGAATGGCCCTTTGTATCCCACCAGGTCAGCAATCTAGTACCTTTGTTCCTACAGACCTGTAGTTGCCCTACTTGGAGGTCATCCACACTTGTATTTGAAAGCCCTTTAATATTTTCATTTTAATGATTAATTTATACTTTTTAATCCAAAATATTCTCGTTATAATTATTTTTAATTTCAAAATTTTTTCAAACAACACATGACCAATTGAGTAATACAAGAGTTTGGAGTGATTTGAACAGTGTTTTGAGTACATTGAACTTTAATCCTGATTTCTCCTGTATAATCAGCCTTGATGACATTGAGCAAAACCTAGAGACCTCTTTGTATTGGGATTCTGCCTGTGGTTTCTGCCTTTACTCTATTGCTTTGGGGTTGGACAAGCTGTTAGTACTTGGAATGGGTTATGTTACTCAAATGTCCCCTCTCCAAGTGACATGGAAACTATGGCCCTGCAGCCACTGCCACTGTGTACACTGGTTGTGACTGAGGCTCTGATGGCTGGATGTTTTGTTTTTGCCAAGATTTTAGTTATAGACAATGAACAAATTTTCTGTGGCAGCCATGCATACAGTGAATGCTCAGAACGCAACGTTCCATAGTCATGAGCCTCCTACTTATCCCTAGGTACACAGGACTGTAGTTGTGGATGCACACCAACCACCATGGCTTGACCAGGCATGCAAATATGCAGGCAGCTGAGGAATTCCAGCTGGATCTGCCTAGGACTGGAGCACTGGGCTCTCCCTGAATCCATCCTGTTCCCCTTCCCACACTGTCATCAACAAGCTGCTTATAATTAGACATTTGCAATTTAAAGTATTTTTTCTTTTTTATCTGACTACACAAAGCTAAAGTTTTCAAACTCTATACGCTGTACCTTTATTTCACCCTCCTTTTCCTGTTCAGGTTTGGGACTTGATTTTAAAGGGGTACCCTGAGTCAAATACTCTGTGGTTGTAAAACTCTTTCTAAACAGAATGCAGAAAGGTAGAGTTAATACAGGAATCAAGCATGCCCAAATCACTTTTACATACATATACCTCTGTGATTCTTGAGACTCTATTTTTTCCCATTTTTAGCTACCAGCAATTATATCTAATTCCTTTTTTTTTGTTTCTCTTCAAGTTTATCTCTCTGACCCTAGTGAGCCTCTTTCTGTCCCTAGTGAGCCTCCATCCCCATGCCTTACACCTGATGTGGCAGTATCAGCGTGTGCCTGTATTTAATGCTGTCTCTAACTGATTCATTTCCCTTCCCTTATGCGTGCACTTGTACAGTGTTCCTGTTGCCCGTGTATCTTTTATTGGGGCTACCTGTTCTGGTCTCAAATGTGGTCATTCATTGGTGTCTTGGGTACCTCTTTTTTATCTGACTACACAAAGCTAAAGGAGTAGCAGTGGCAGGAATGAGGAAAAAAATAGACAGGAAGGTAAGAACTGGGTCAGGTGGTAGCCCATGCCTGATTGGCAAAGGACCCCAGAACAACAGTAAGGACATTTATTTATACCTTGGCAAAATTAGTATTATGTGAAAAAAAAAAGTTGCTTAGTGACTAATAGCTGACATTGACTGGGAAGGATGCTTTTTTTCAAGTTGGTGGTAGTTTGACTGCATTAGGAAATGAGATCGCATCCTGCCTTCATGCTTAAGAAAAATTTCCAGCATGGGCAGGTCCAAATACTATGAAGTTTAAAGGAGAAAGATACTTTCGACTCACAGTTTCAGAGGATTCTGTCCACAGTCATGTTAGCAAGGCAGAAGCATCATGGTAATAAGGTGTGGTGAGGGAGAGCAGCTCAATTTTGGCACCTGAAAACCAGAGGAAGAGGCCAGAAACCAGATACAGCACAAAACTTCATATTTCTATGGCAAGAATACTCCCCAAAATGGGCTTTCTTAATCCCCAAAGTGGCTTCCAAGTCAAGCAAGTTGATGATGAAATTTAATTGTCACATTTCACCCTTTGTCAACTTGATGCCCAAACACATCTCCTTAAACATACACAATAAAGTTAATAATTATGCCTCACGTGGTGCAGCTACACTGCCTACAACCCAAAATGTGTTCGTCCTTTCCACAGAGTTCCAACTCTTCAAACATTATGTAGATGTTCAAGTTCATGTCCCCTCTGAGACTCAAAGTAAACTTGCAGCTGTGAACCTCTAAAATTCAACAAGCAAGTTTCAAGTTGCTCAAGTTGGGCATGTACTAGTGATCTTCTGACCTCAACTTCTCAGAGTACTAACATTATAGTTATCAGCCACCACACCTGCAGCACATGTTTCTTTTAGAGCTCTATTTTAATTATTTCAAGTTATTCTGTTATTTTTTTTCTTCTTACTTCTGACTATAAATCTGTCTAAAAGCCATCGATAGTAACCCATGAAGAAGTCTAAACCATGTGCTACTTTGAAATTTCCTTCACCAAATCAGTTAATCTGACACCTTTAAATTCAACCTTACACAAAGTCTTATGACATAGGAAAATGTAGCTGAGTTATTTGCCAGGATTAACATGCATGGTTTGTAGTTCAATTCCTAATTTATTCTTCATCCTTGACTGAAATAACATGGGCATAGCTTTTATTGTTCACATTTCAATCAGCATTCCTTTCTTCTAAACTCTGACCAGAATCTCTCATAAACTCTGCTTACAACATATTAGTGCTTCTTTAGATTGCATCTCCAAGCCTCTCCAAAGATCTGCCATAGTCACAGCAAAGATACTACTTCTTTTAACAATTTTCAGTTTCAGTTTTTTACCAAGATGGCACTGAAAGTGAAGAAGGAAGCCCCTGCCCCTCCCAAAGCTGAAGCCAAAGAAAAAGCTTTGAAGGCCAAGAAAGCCATGCTGAAGGGTGTCCACAGCCACAAAAAGTAGGTACAAACATCACCCACCTTCTGCTGTCCCAAGACACTGTGGCTCCGGAGGCAATCCTAGTACTCTTGGAAGAGCACCTCCCAGGAGAAACAAGCCTGACCACTATGCCATCATTACGTTCCCCCTTACCACAGAGTCAGTCATGAAAAAGATTGGGGACAACAACACACTAGTGTTCACTGTGGATTTCAAAGCCAATAAGCACCAAATCAAACAAGCTGTGAAGAAGCTCTATGACATCAGTGTTGCCAAGGTCAATACCCTAATCAGGCCTGATGGAGAGGAGAAGGCTTATCTTGGACTGGCTCCTAATTATGAGCATTGGATGTTGCCAATAAAATTAGGATTATCTAAACTGAGTCCTGCTGGTTAATTCTAAATATATACATTTTTCCTAGTCAAAAAAAATCACTTTCAGCCAGCTTTCTACTTACTAGGATGAACCATCTGACACTTCTCACTTAAAATGGTAAGGGTTAATTTGGCTTTAGATTTTAGAAGTTAATATAGAGAGCTATTCTTGGTCCTCATCTCAGGCTGGGAGGTTTATATTTGTTATCACATGGATAACTTATTAGAAGTCCAGTGAGTTAATTTCAATTTACCACACCCAGTGCAGCCCAAGGCAAATATAAAGGCCCTGAGGCATAATTGTAGTTGTGGGGAGACAAGGGGTCCTGAGTCCAGCTGTAATGACGGCTATCTGGAACAAAGACCTTGACTCAAGGCTAAACCCAGGTTTTACTCATTCATGAAGAAATGAGTGGCTTGAGGATGAGTGACTGTGAAAGCGACATGAAGTACGTGAGTGCTGTGGACTGGGCTAGCTAAGAGGCCTGCATTCATCTCTTCAATATGCAGAAATAAGGATATGCAGAAAGAGTAATATACATTACACAACTGAGATAGTATCTAATGTTCTGGAGCCAGTGCCTCAGCTCTGATCTGTAATGTTTTAAGACCCAGGCAGTAATATCCTGTGTCTCAAAGTTTGATCCCAGTCAGAAGCATGGAGCATTGGCTCTTCATCTGGTCTTGTCCTGGCTCACACAAGGATGCATCACGTGGGGTTTCTGGGGAAACATGCCTACATCTTGAAGGACTACACCAGCACCTTGGCTAGACCAATATGCATTCCTTAGAGCCAGTGGATGGGATGAGGAAAAGTCCTAGCCAGCTCTGTACATCTCAATACATGGAAATAGGGACAGGCTTGGCCAAAATGGAGACAATTGTTCCTCTTTCAAAAAGACTTGTCCAGGTTGTCCAACACAGTTTAGTCCAGGGCCAGCAGGCTCCAAAGCAAGAATGTCATGGATTGAAAGGAGTGATGGGATAAAGCTGCTTAGCCTCTGTGAGCCAGGCAGAAGAACAGTGCCAGAGAAGGAGAAGCCCAAGACTAGAAATAGTTCTTAAGGTCACAACTCCATGATCCTCTCAGATGCACCCAGGACAGTATGTCACTAACCCCTACATATGAACCAAACCAATGAAGTTGACAACTAACCTCAACTTTCCCAACTTACAACTCAAATATACACTACCAAAACCTTTTCTTATTTTAAAGAGAAATGTGCTTTGGGACCAAGATGTGAATCAGTATCTTAATAAACAGCCTTACCGTCATTCTCACAGAGCGAAGGTTGTATATTTCCTTGCAACAAGGTGCTGCAAATCTATTCTTAGTGATACCGCAACATAAATTTCCATCTGCTATCATCCCACTGCCTCCAATAAAGGGCTTTGTAACTACTAGGGACCAGCTGGTCATTTCTCTCATTATTCAATGCAAATATGTTATAGAAAGAGAGTACAACGTTAAACAACATTTCAACATATAATGCCACATTAGAAAAAAATCTTAAATACCAACAGAATGGAATTTTTGGCCATGGGACTAAAAACAGCTTGTTGGAACTCATTTTGTTTGTTATAACTAAGCCACTCTGGAATGATTTCTTACTTTCCAATGTGTAATGGTTCATTTCATGCATGGAACAACTGTAATGAAAACAGTTCTTCACTAAGTCTTTGCCTTTTGGCTTTAAATTGCAATTAAAATAACATTACTGAGATCACAGTTGTCTCCCATCTCTACCTCTTGTGCTTAGGTTCTGGTATCTATTTAAATTCTTCACCTCATACAGAAATATGTGTGAAGCTGAGAAAATAAGACTTAGGGGAGGAATGGAGAAGCAAGAAACAGATAGTATTCTCAAAACTCAGAGATTGCAAAAAGCTTTTAAAGGGAAGCAACAATCATTGTGAAATACATCAATAAAGGAATTAAAGACTTGGGAGGTATCCAAAATATATAGTTGCAACAGACTAAAGGGGGTGTTAACAAATTTACATCTTATTAGGGAGGACAGTCAAGGTTATGCATTACAGCCATACAGGAAGTGTTTAAAAATAATTAGACAACCTTCACACTGATGAAAGCAGAGGTAATGAGTGGTTCTACTTTCAGATTCTGGGACCACACAGAAATAAATATTCAGGAAGAGTCAGCAACCAAGCCTTCACTCTCCCAAAGCATCTCTTTACTTTTCTTCCCCGATCCATGAAAGCCAAGTTATTGAGGCCATGCTTTTCAACCCGTCCAGAAATGCATGTCTGGAGCAGCAGAGCCCAGAAAAGCACCAGCCCTCTGACGTTAAGAATCCTAGACCCTGATTTATTCTTCTCCAGTCTCTCCTCCCCTGCCCTTACATAAATCATCATCATTTCCCTATTGTATCCCTGTGGAGTTTCTTAGTCTCCTCTTCTTACCTTCAATTAAGTCTTACATCTCCAAACATCTCCATCTAAAATGGAAATCTAGACAAGTCAATAGCTTTATTGCCTCCTGATTAACTACAGAATGAAATCCAGATTTCTTAGAACAGTAAATGAAAACTTTTTTAGAAGTTTCAGTGATAACAAATAGCCTGATATGATACGTGCACCATAGTTTTGCCACCACTGCCCTATGTGTTGTTTTTTCTCAGTTTTACACTTACTAAAGGCCTCCTACAGCCACTATATCAGGTAGGAAAATTCACCAGTGTGTGCTATTATTGGATGCCACATAATGCTTCTTTAGGAGAGTCTTAGAAAAACTACTATTTTCATAGGACCTTGGGTCCATTTCTGTTTCTGCCAAGCAAACACTCTGAGATGTAGAGAGAAGGCCTTTCATAATCTCTCACTTGCCTTTTCTTTTCAGCTTCATTTTTTTGCCACGTACAACTCTTCTATATTCAGTCCTTCTGACAACCCACCTTACACTTTCTCTTCCCCAAGTACTGGCACACACTATCGCCCTCTCAGAATTTCCCTTTCTCTTGTTTGAATCCAGACATCAGCTCTTGCCCTGTTTGCTGTTACTCAAAGAATGGGTTCTCTTTTTTCATAGAGTTGTGTCTTGCTGAGCTTGGACACACAGATTACCTGCCCATCTTGTGTGACTTATCTTTCACCTGAAAGTTCCATGATAAATGTTCTTTTTATTGTTGCCTCTCCAGCATCTAGTTCCTCAGGGTAGAATATGGGAAAAACTAATTACACTCCAGTAAGTGGGTTGCCAAGTTAATTTAGTTATAGGAGACCCACAAATGCATATTTTCAATTCAGGGGAGGGATAGTAATGTAATTAAGGCTATGATAAGAGTTTTTACATTTCAGGCATTCATATATTACTTTCATAGCTTTATCTGTTTTAAACGATCCTGTGCTATTATACCTATTTGTCGTATATGAATGCATTGATTTTAATATACAGTTTATTTCAAAAATACAACTTTTGTCATTGTTGTAAGTGAAGAAACATTATATAAGAATCATGTGCAAAGATGTACAGATTAGTGCAAGTTAACAGCCATATGCAAATATTAAAATTGTATGCATGGTATAAATATTAATATCAAATAATGTGTATATACTTTGTACTTGTGTTATGTTTCATTATTGGTATACATATGTTTTGGTACTATTTTTTCATAACCATCATCTATATTCAAGTCTACTTATTTGTTTGTTTGTTTATTTATTTATTTATTTATTTATTTATTTTGCAGTACCAGGGATAGAGCTCAGGACTTTGCACTTGCCAGGCAGGTGCTTATGCTGCTGAGCTGTATCCCTGACCCCTTATAGTCGTGTTTTGAGATCATCTTTGTTCTACATTCTTCACAGATTTTTTTTAGATAAATGAAAGAGACAAAAATAAAGATTTTAGCCATTGTAAGTCGATGCAGAGAGGTAAAA
The DNA here is from genome assembly GCF_000260255.1 of Octodon degus. Classification (NCBI taxonomy): domain Eukaryota; kingdom Metazoa; phylum Chordata; class Mammalia; order Rodentia; family Octodontidae; genus Octodon; species Octodon degus. The sequence continues at coordinate 2,978,164 of NW_004524715.1, forward strand.
AGTTATTAATTTTGTTCTATTTCTGTTGGGGAAGGAAGGAAGGTAAAGGAATAAGCCAGGAGAAAGTCTGGAGCAGGACCATATTTCATTTGCTTTTGCTTTTAGACATGCTTTCTGGAGAAGGCGGAGTTGTTCCAGGAAGTTGTATTTCATGTCATTTATTCATTATCAAAGTGATTTTTCAGACTGCAGAGCTGAAAATGTTTCATTATGAATGAAAATCACAATTTCAGTCTCAGGAAGTATGTTAGTTGGAAACAAAAGTTATTAGTATGTTAAACTCTGCCAATATAAATTTTTATTTCAAAGCAGAATAAATACGCCAATAAAGAAAAAGCTCAGAAAAATACTCAACTACTCACCATACCTTTATAAAAAAAATCCTAAGTGGTTCTGTTACAAAGATTTTTCTCTGATGTTTTTTATTCATGTGTTATTTGCAAATGTCCTTATTTTTAATGAAATGATCATCAATTGCAAAATGGTTGCCCAGACCCGAACCTATTACCAAGGACACAAACCCACCATATGCTTTCTCTCTTCCTTCTCCTTCTCCTTCTTCAAAAGCGATTGCCATCTTCAATCCTGTGCTTAATACTGTCTTGCTTTCTTGCTTTATGATTCATGCATGTCTAAACAATACCTTACTTAGCTCAATTTGTTTTGAAAAATTATAAATAGGGGATCAGTCTGTATGTAGCCTTTGGGAATTATTTTTTCTTTTACTTTTTTTTATTCTTTTGCATTTGATGCTGCATTGCATTACTAAGATTAATCCATATTGTTACATACATTTGCAGCTAATTATTTTTAAGTAGTTATATACATACATATTCCTCTCTCTCTCTCTCTCTCTCTCTCTCTCTCTCTCTCTCTTTCTCTCTCTGTGTGTGAAATTAAAATACACACGATATTTTATTTTAATAGTCTGCATTATAAAGCATTATAAAATCCAAAAGGTACATTAGATTCTGTGAAAGGGAAAGACACTGTTCAAAGGGAAAGAACAATTAGGATGAGCAGAAGGAAAAAAGAAAAAAGAAGGAAGGAAGGGAAAAAATATCTATGTATATACACAGCATATCATGGATAATTGTACTGCTGAATTCTGCTGGTCTATTGAACAATTAATGTTTTTTTTCTTTTTTCTCTTTTTTAATTACTTTTCAACCAATTTTTCATGGTTGTGTCTGATAATCTAAACCACTAATTTATAGAAAACAATATGCAGTTTAACAACTTTTGTTCAGTTTCTATCATTTTGTTTAGTAAAATTCTGTATCATTTCTAATGTGATTTTTAATTATTTATATCCTTTTTAACGTTTCAAAAGGATATGTTATTATACTTTGGGAGAAATGAATTCTATATTCATTTGATTTCAGAGAAAATTCATCCCCATAGAAATGCTGAAGTGATATAAAGCAGTAGTTTTTAACTATGGTTGAATATTTGAAGGACTTGAAGAAGGTTTTACAAAGTTATGTCTATATCAATCTATAGACCAATTAAACTAGACTACCAGAGGATGAGATCTGGATACCCAAATTATTTTTAAAGGCCCTTAAAGATTCCATTGTATAGACTAGAATGGTAGAATGTATATTCCACCATTTCTCTAAGCAATAGGATGTAGTGAGAGTCAATCACTTATACTTCAACTACACATAGGTAGGCTGACTACTGGGAGATGAGTAATAATATCAGATAAACATTTTTTAAATACATGAAATAAAGATGTGAAACCCACAAAGTTTTTTAAAAATGTTTTATTCATTTTAATGAGAAAAAATAGCAATAAGATAGTTTCAAAACAGGTTAGTAGGACAGTTACACAGTTAATATAACCTGGAAGAGAAAGTAGGAAAAAAACTCTTGATAACAAAGGGGTAGGCAAAGAGTTCATGAACAAATATCAAATCTCACAGGTAATACATGAAAGAATTAACAACTGGGGCGTCCTCTTAGTGAGAAGTTTTTGCATGTCAAAAGAAATTACCAACAAAGTGAAAAGACAACCCACAAATTTGGAAAAAACTCTTAACTAAAAAGTACTCAAAGGTCTGCTCTCTAGAATTTATAAAGAACTAAAAAAAATTAGGGCCCCAAAATTTAAAGACCCAATCCAGAATTGGGCATCTGAGATGAACACATGCTTTTCAGAGGATGAAATTAGAGAAGCGAATAAATATATGAAAAAATGCACCACATCACTAGCCCTCTGTGAAATGCAAATTAAAACAACACTGAGAAACCATCTCACCCCATAAAGAATGGCTATCATAAAGAAATCAACCAACAACAAATGTTGGAGA
>NW_004524715.1:2980740-2982471 GCF_000260255.1 Octodon degus
AGTATACTCAGCTATAAAGAATGATAAACTTGGTGCCTTTATATTCAAGTGGATGCCACTTGAAGATATACTCACAAGTGAAATAAACCAGATCCACATGTGTAAATATCCTATAGTTTCCCTAGTGTAAGAAGTCAAAAGAAATAAAATTAGAAAGGTATAACACAATTAAAAGGACAGTGACAACTTAAGGATTAAAAAATAAAGAGAAGGCAAGGAGAAAAGCTAGGAAACATGACAGGAGCAAAGCCATACATTTATATGCATAAAATGGCTAAGGCAATGATCCTGAGAATCTTCAGCAGGTTTTTGAAACTAGCAGTGAATTGGAATGATTCTTACCCTGACCAACTATATATGTTGATACCTGTGCACTAAGCAACTGCACTGAAGATAGCAATGTGTAATAGTAGGGTCATGCTTGGAATGCCTGTCATTCTGGTCTTCTAAATATGTACTACTTGTATTATCATACCAGCGACTGCTATACTGTCTCTCAAATAAGTGTGCTTTTTTAAAAGAGTATTAAATGAAAACAAGAGACAAGAAAAAACTCACAGGACTGTCCTGCTACAATGTTGTACATGGTTAGATTTCCAAATTTCTGCATAAAAACGTGTAATTATTTATTCCTATGTTTTAAGTATTTTTATCTTTTAAATTTTTTCCCTTCACATTCTGTAGGGATTAAAGTTTAACATATCAATACTTGATAGAAAATACCTGTTCCATGTTATGTCTAAGATGTTTGATATTCAGACAGATAGTGAGGTTAAGCTCAACTGCCTATGTTATAGGTCAATAATATCATTGCGCTTCTCTTCTGGAAGTTTAACAACTTACATTTGCAGACCAACAATTAGAGAGAAAGAAGGGCTGCTAGGACAGCCAACAATTTGTCCCTAGCTTTTCAAGGTCAGTGAGTACTCAGGACATAGGAGAATCTGTACTGTAACATCCTGTAACTCAGTGGTGTCCCAAATTTTTTGTTCAAGGTGATTATGGGACCACAGAGGAAAGTGATTGATGATGTAGAGTGGGCCTAAGGATAGTCACATGGAGAAAAAACATTCTCTCAGGCTTTCACAGAGAGCAAATTAGTGAAGCAATGACCATGACTCATCCACATGGCTGACACTGACAAAGGATTTACAAACTGCGGTACAGGGTTTCAGATTAAATCCTGAGGGGATTTGACTGACCTTATCAGATACAAAAGTTACATTTCTTGTCACAGAGGTCTTGCTTTATCTTGATCTTAACTATACAGCAGAAAAGTATAGAAGTGAGGTATAAAACGCAAAACCATATTAATATGTTGAGTTGTAAAGGCTCAAGTCAACAACTTCTGACATTTCCAGTCTGATGGATAACCCACTACTATTATGGATTACTGGAGTATATTGGATTATTTTGCTAAATTCACATACCTAAAATATTTAAATGGCAATAGAATACCTATCTCTGACAAAACTAAGCAAAAAAAGGAGATAAAAATGAAGGATCATTTTATATCTGTATCTACAAAATAGTTAGGATAGATATACAGCTACTTTCTCTTAATTCAATGAGAAGAAAGATTTGTACTAATAGTGTTTGGACAGGATATCAAGTCTGCATCTTGTACTATGAATAAGCACTATGAAGAAAACAATATGCAATGTGCTAATTATTGAAACTGTCCTATTAATCGGTTTTGAAACTGTCTCATTGCTAGTTGTTTCTCAATAA
>NW_004524715.1:2982716-3001872 GCF_000260255.1 Octodon degus
ATGGTCCTTTATTTATATCCTCCTTTTTTGTTTTGTTTTGTGAGAGATGGGTGCTCCATTGCTGTTTGAGAAGCTGTATCTGGAAAAGTCTTTAAAGGACCTTTTCATACTTGATGCCAGTCCAAAGACTGTAGGTACTTGAATTCAGCAAAATAAGCCAATATAGTCCAATAGTCCATAATATTAGTGCAAGCTATACTCATAAGTGAAATGAATCAGACACACAAGTGTAAATATCATATTGTCTCTACAAACACTTTTTAAAGAACACTAAGCAAAATAATGTGTCTGAAACAGAATAAATTCCAAATCTCCTCCTCCACATCAGGAAGAAATTACTGCTTCTACTTGAAATCTATGTTTCTTCCTCTGTCCTTATCTCTGTTCCTGTCTCAGTCTCTCTTCAAAAAGAATATTGACCTTATCTCCTTCACCTTATCCACTCAACTTCAGTTGAATAGGTCAGCAAAGTACTAGAAAATGAGAGTTAAAGTCTAGAAATCCTACTAGAAGTAGGATTTTGCCTAAATTCTACTTTTCTATGTTCACTCTATTATCCCACATGTCTTTTTCACCAATGTCACCCAACCTTTGAATTTCTATCAGCATTTTGTGTAATTTTGATTTTCATTCAGATCATTTACATTCATGCTTAAAACCTCCCAAATATTTTGGTGGTGCTCTGACTACTACCTTTGTTCATGTGGCTCTAAAGTTACATGTTATTACAGATTTAAATCTTACAATGTTTACTTTGAAAATTTCTGTCTTATATAGATTTCTATAGTTTACAAAGTAGCTGTTGTAGTCAGTGATTCACAAGGCAATAGATTTAATACAGGACACACAACTTATAGGATTGTTTTATAATATTCACTCCAAATGTCAAATGAAGAAGAGAGTAAGAAGGCTGTCCACATGCCAGAGGCCCACAGAATCTAGCCAAGGGCCTGGATCCCGTGACAATGTTCTACCAATCTAGATTAGGCAAAGGCCTGGAGCCACAGTAAAGTCTCATGCAAGTCCAAATCAAGGATCTACACAGGAGATGCTTAAGGACCAGTGGTTGAAGGTAGAAAGTCTGTCCCAGCACATGGAGGATCTGTGCCAAAAAGACTAAGGATTCTGCCCTGGAGCCAGGACAGAGGTGAATACTTGAGTTTCCCCAAGAAACAGCAGTCATTCTGTTTGATAGCAAGGACCTGGGCTCTTCTGACAATGGAAAGAGCTGAGTTGGTATCAGGTTAGCCAGTCATCACAAATCTCCTGGGAAATCAGTTGCATGCAATCTTCCCCTCCTAGCCTCCTTTCATGCCGTTGGCAACAATCCCCAGGTGAGTCTTCCATGCCCAGAACCACACTGACTCAATTTATCTGGGCTTTCCCACTTAAATTGACCATTTGCTAATCTACCACAGTACTTCAAGGTACAGTATCTCATTTAAAGTCCTCAACAGCTCTAATTTACTCTGGAGAAATTGCTTTCATTTTAACACAGAAATTAAGTTTCTTGCTATCAGTCTCACAGGTAAAGCTGACTTGGGGCATATTGAAAACCACACACAAATTCTAATTCTAAATGCAGTGCATTTGCTAACAAGACTCCAGGTAGTCAGCTGTATCAAAATAGCCTTTGAGTAACCTTTGCCTTTACCTATCCCTGACTGCTGTATCCACAGAGATGCTATTAGTAGCCTGGTGAGCAAAAGTTCTCCTTGGCTCTCATGCACTGATTACCCTCCCCGGGCTTCAGTTGCATTGACTGTTCTCTGAGTCTTCCTGTGAGCACACACATTCCAGTTACAGTAACTTAAGAGAGTTACTTCATAAGCAAGTTGCTGCACAATTGATTAGAAATTTCTTCCCACCTTCTCCTGACCTGATCTTTATACAAGGTTTGTCACTACAGTGAGAAAGATCGAATCACCTACCTTGTCTATTGGGATATTTGTTCTTTGGTCTAAAATAAATTAACACAGCCCTAAAAGGAACCTTTTATCCCTTTGGTGTCCCTCATCACCATCCTTTGAAGTATGTTTGAAAGGAGCAGTTGAATCAGAACCTTTCATGAGATTGTCAGTCTAATTCCTTGGAGCCCAGACCTAAACGGAACACGCGCACCAACCAGTACACATTATTTTCCTCTGCCCAAGGGGCTTTGCCTTCACAAGGAAATCTGTGTGTGGCTTTCTTTTTTGTAGAAGGAAATATTCTATTTTATTTTTTTGTTGGCCTCTGTGGCACCAGTGATAATTTCAAAAGTTTCTGTTTCCACTGAATGAAGAAATGTTCAGCAGCGTCAGGTACAGGGAGGGTGACCCGCTGCCTGTGGAGTCTGTAGAAGTGATTTTTATCGGTAGAATTTGAGGATTGGAAATGAGCTCACTTGGCCACCTCTCTGTGGGTATTTAAGTAACAAATGCAGTTGAGTTTTAAAGGCTACCTTGGGATTCGTGGACTACCATGGACTAAACCAAAACAATTTTTTGATTTTATCCACTCTTCTGAGGGGTAAGAAGATAACTTCAGACACAACAGGTTGGCATGGTGAAGACATGATTAGGATTGGTGAGAAAACTTAGAAGTAATTGAGAGTAAGGAGGGTAAGCTTGGAAATGCTACTAAACGAATTCTACAAAATGCCTTCCCCAAATGAATATGCTTTCACTTAACAATAAATTCTGTGCTTAGCATATTCACCTTTATTTTCTTCATTTCTCTTATCCTTCTCTTCACAAAATGAAATTATTTACTTTATTCTTATCTGAACCTACATTCACTTCTGCAAAGCCAAGTAAATACTGAATAACTACTTACTGAGGTAAATGTCAGTCTTCTCTAGCAGACAGAGTGCTCCAGCTCCTTCCTCCCTACTTTCAGGGGAGCATCCCCATTCTACTGTATGTGTTTCACTTTTCTGCTTGCTGTCTTGGCTTTTCCTGTCCAGTGCTTAAAATTACTCACTTCCCTCATCTTGAGTAAGAAGAAGAGCTTTTGTCAACCAACTGCCCTGTGTAGCCATTGCTCTAGTGTTCTTTTCTCTTTGTAGTCAAACTTCATGGAAGGCCTACTTGTCCTCACTGTTTTCCAGTTCTCATCCCTGCATTTTCTGACTCAGGCATTCTGCCTTTTACAGTGCTACACCAATCCCAAAGGGCCATTTCTTAATGTTTTTTCAGTGTATCCCATTAGTCGCATTAACCATCATCTGTTGTTGGAACATTATATTTCTTTGGTACTGGGAATTGAACTTGGGACCTTGTGTTTTGTAGGCAGGTGCTTAAGCCACTGAGTTATCTCCTCATGTTGGAACATTATTTTCCACTGACTTCATGACCCAGTCTTTTCCTGCTCCTTTTATCCCAGGCTTCTAGATGCTCCTTGCCTCCTTGCTTTGGACACTTTTCTCCTTGGGGGTCCATGACAGGCACTCTGCACATGGATCCCAGCCAGTCTCTCTCTTCTGGCCTCTCTGAGCTTCCAGACCTACTTCAGAGCAGAAGACAAGCATTACTGAATATTTACACTCAGAGGACTTTCAGCACCTCATTCTCACAATGCTCAAAACTTGCATCATCTCTTCCCGAACTCTAGTTTTCTTTCTCATTTCCACCCTTCACTAACTAGTGATCTCCCTTCATCATGTCTAAACCAGGAACAAAGTACCATCCTCAGCTGTTCTCATCCTTGCCCCTGTGGAGTCACAGAACAATTTCTTCTTTCCCTCTCCACTAGCTTGGCTACAGTGCAGAGCACTGCTGCCCTCACCCTGACAGCCACGTGTCCTGTTCATCTCCATGCTGCAGGTCTTCGGCACTCGACTGCTGTGATCATTCATCCGCAGCCCTCTCTCCTTACAGTCCTCTGTTTGTCTTTCATGATTCAGAATGCCAGCATAAGATTTTTTTTTATTTGTGTGTGTGTGTGTGTGTGTGTGTGTGTGTGTGTGTGTGTAGCCAGCTCAGCCCACCAGGGGGCGGGGCTGGCTGGCATGTGGTGCTGGGGGATTGAACTGCGGTCGCTGTGCTTTGCTAAGCTTGTTCTAAGTAGGTGCTTTAGACCACTGAGCCATCTCACCAGTCCAACAAGCATAAGATTTTGCACATTGTCACTCACTATACCTCCTGCATTTTGTGCTTCCCACATACTCATGTTTATGTTTTGGTACAGCTGCTCCTCCCTCCAGAAAATCTTTCCTAACCACAAAGGTCTGAACTGGAGTCCTTCTTATGCTTCCCATAGCACACTAATATTATATTTTCACTGTATTATAGTTAGCTTCTGTTTATAAATTCTCTGATCAATCAGTTCCTTGAGGGTAGAGATTGCTTTTACCCAGCTCTAAGGTCATTTGCTGGCGTAGACCATATATTTAATATTTAAAAAAAGATCAGTCTGGGCTCACCACATAGCTCAGTGGACCAAAGCGCCTGCTTAGGCAGGCACAGGGACCTGGGTTCAATCCTGGAGTGCTGTGCGGGCCCTGCCCCTGGGGGATGCTGAGACTGCAACTGAGACTGGGTGTGGTGGCATGCTCCTGTAATTCCAGCACTTGGGAGGTTGAAAATAGGAGAATCACTATAATTCCAATCTGTGTAGTGAGACCCTATAGACCTTGTACGAAATAAATAAATTGATCAGTCCATCTAAATGTAGGGGATCTACTGTATTCTGTCTAAATCTAGGTGATCTACTATTTTTAAAAAATGATCAGGTTATGACAATGCATAGGAAATGATCTAAGTAGGCCCTTAAAATCATCCTTTCAGGCTGGCAAAATAGTTCAGCGGTCCAAAGCACCTGCTTAGGCAAGCTTAGGCAAAAAAACACAGGGACTGTGGTTCAATCCCTGGCACCACATGCTGCAAGGGCCCCGCCCCCAGGGCAGGCTGAGCTAGTTGTAAATAAATAAATATTATTTCTTTTCCTTTTTAAATTAGGTTCCTACTTATTTTTTTTTTACTTAAAACAGTGGAATGGGTTAACTTAGTCTTACAGCAACTTCAATTTTAACTCTAAACTATTGCTATTGAATGGTAATAGAAGAATAGAACTTTATGGTTTAAGTAGGCTTATCTATAGTTCAATGTTCCATGAAAGTACTGGAATCCTATTTCTGGACTAAATTGAAGTGAAGTCTATTGAGAGTGAGCAGCATGTGCCAGTCACTGAGTGTCTGATCCACAAAGTGACACTTGGATTGGTTCTTCAAGCTCCCATGAGCAAATTCAGTCAATTATCAGATGACTTCACAAAAAATAATAAGGATTATTACTAGAAATAATGAAAATATTTTGTGGATGGCTGGATTTATGCTATTTACTAAGCACATGAATGCACATGTAGTTTTGTTATAATTAGTATTTACTGAGAACCAGAGACCCAGAGCCAGATAATAGAGCCATCTAAACCATGGTGAACCACACAGAAGAATACTGCTCTAAACCAGTTACAAATTGGTCTCCTTTTCTTGCTATTAGTTGAGCAGATATTACATTTCAGATATGAAAGAACTGACAAAGTATTTATATATATTTGTTACTTGTTGAATATGTTCTATATGCTGATTATCAAAGAGATTCTTGTGAGTGGTCATTTCCATTTTCAAGATCACTAGCTTCCTTCTGTTACACCCATTCCCTGTTTGTTCAAGTGTTACTGAATCGAGAGAGAGAGAGAGAGAGAGAGAGAGAGAGAGAGAGAGAGAAGAGAAGAGAGGAGAGAGGAGGGAGGGGGGAGAAGGGAGGAGGGAGAGAGGAGGGAGAAAGGAGGAGGGAAGAGAGAGGAGAGAGGAGAGAGAGGAGAGAGAGGAGAGAGAGGAGAGAGTATACGTAGCTCTTGAAAGCAGCATCCTACTGCCACTCATTCATTTTCCCTCTCCCGTTCTCATCTGAGTATGTCTAACTACATCTTTTCTATTTTCTGTCCTTAAATGCTCCATGCTCTGTACATCCTTATAAACTACATTGAACTTCAGAGGCTGGAAAGTGAAATTCTATGTTTCTCAGACTTTTCTGCCTCTTATTCTGGATATTGGCTAGGTAACCTTATAATGGATTTGGATACTAGTGATGAGATGAATGCTATCATGCTGCTGTTTCAGAGGACAGAAGCTTTGATGGCGTGCTGTTGCTAAGCAATGCTACTCTAGTATATTGATTGATTCTGTACTGTTAACATCAATCAGAAATACATATTAGAATTTAAAAATCTGTAAAAACTTATAGGGGTAAATATTTCAATTCATTGTTTGATCAGTTTCATAACAAAATATATGAAACAAACACTTTAGACTCTAAGGCTTCATGATATTTTCCATCACTGAGTAGATTAGTGTGTACAATTGTAGCTGGAAAAAAGTTATTCTTTCCTAGGTGTAATTGCACTTTGAATATGCAGGATGTTTATTTATCAGACAGTCAATCTCCAACCTGAAATTGCATTGCATGGACTGTTACCAATATTCTGCCAAGTGTAACCAAAATGGAGTGCAGTTCTGGCATACACAGCCATGGACTTGAGTCATTTGTAGAAAAATGAATACACTTTGAGACCATAACGTTAATGGAAATAAACCAGATAAACAAGCTTAATTATCACATGGTCTCTCTTATATGAGAAGCCTAAAATATAAATAAATTAGAGGGCAAAATCAAGGATAACAAGAAACAGGGAAATAGATCTTTTGTAAAAGAAGCCAGGAGATAGAGAGAAGGGTGAGGAAAGGTAGGAGAAAGAGATGAAAATAAGAATTAAGATGTGTTATATACAGGTACCAACTTCCCATAGTGGATGTCATCATCATGTACTCTAAATATGCACAAATAAAATAAAATAAAAGGAATATAGCAAACTCTATTGTAAGTGGCATTGAGGATGGACAATGAAGGTAATGGAAGTCAACACACTGAGCAGTGAGGTCAGCCCCTATTATGCTCCTCATGAGAATGATGGGGACTAGGCTTAGGAGCCACCTTCCCTCCCACCCACCTTCCCTCCCACCCACTGCAAGCACCTGTGTCATTCCTTGAGAAAATTCATTTTCCCAAGAAGAGTACTGTAGATACTTCTATCAGAACTTTCCCCCCCAAAATTTCAGTCTCTCACCAGATCTGTCTTGACTCCGGGGGTTCCCAGCCCATAGCTCATGGGCTGCATGAGGCTCTCAATAGTTAGTAAGGTGGTTCCCTAAGATTGTAAACTTTAAACAAAATTTTGTGATTTTTAGTGATTTCTTTTCATGACTTGACTGCAGGTGCTTTCCTTCAGACTGTGGCAGTGTAATGCTACCACTCACATAGTTGAGTCAAAATCTACATGTAGCAGACATTATATGAACTTGTATAACTTGGATAGTGGAATGCAGTAATTGCCAAAAATAGTATTTCAGCTTGCTTATATGTATGTATGCCTGTGATGATAGGCTTTTATTATTATTATTAAGCAGACATGTAAATTTTTATATTTAAGTATTGAAACTGGGATTATTGCATTATTTTGTAAGATAATATAATAAATTAAAATAATATTTTAGCAGCTGTAGTGTAGGAAATCCAAAACTGAATCAAATGCTTTTTTTGCTCATGATACTGTTGGAATTACATATACAACATCACTAATACTAGAGATTTATTACTTTTATTAAATTGATTCATTACTAAAAAGTTATTAATTTTTCTGAATTCCAGCATGGCTTCAGCTTTGTTGCAAAGGCTTTCACAGAGAGCAAATTGGTCAAGCAAAGGCCGTGACTCCTCCAGATGGCTGACATCATCCACAAGGTGCTGTACACAGCTCCAGGGTAAATTTTGAGGGGGTTTGACTTACCTTATCAGATAGCAAAAGTTACACTTTTAGTTATATGTCTTGATTTAACTTGGTCTTAACCATCCAGCAGAAAAGTATAACCACAAGGTGTAAAAATAAAACTATATCAACATGCTGAGCTGTAAAAGGCTCAAGTCAATAACTTTGGACAATTGCCAGTTGTGCTGGTAACTCACAACTATTATGGACTATTGGACTACCTTGGATTATTTTGCTGAATTCAAGAATCTATAATATTTGGACTGGCATCATGTATGAAAAGGTCCTTTAAAGACTTCTCCAAATGCAGCTTCTCTAACAGCAATGGAACACCCATCTCTGACAAAACAAAGCAAAAAAGGGATATATAAAAAAGGTACATTTTTGTAGTGAAAAAAATGTATATATATATATATATATATATATATATATATGCACAAAATAGTTAAGATATAGGTACAGCTACTTTCTCCTAGTTCAATGAGAAAAAGGTTTGTACTAATATTGTTTAGACAAGATATCATGTCTGCATCTTGTCCTCTGATTAACTACTATGAAGACAACAATATGAAATGTAGTAATTATTGTAACTGTCCTACTAACCTGTTCTGAAACTGCTTCATTGATATTTTATCTTTTTTTCTCATTAAAATGAATAAAAAGGTTTTTTTAAAGTTAGATTAAAAGAAAACAAAAAATAAAATAAAATAACAAACAAAAAAGGAGAACACAGTCCCTTCAAGAAGAAAAACAGTGATATGAAAACATGTTCTACCAAACAAGGACAGACAATGTGGTGGACTGACAGCGGGTGGGCAACTTGTAACCTCCTGCTGAACTGAATCAGCATGGTGCTGGGTGTGGAGGGCCCACCTGAGATTGCTGCCAACAACATAAAACAGAGAACTGGATAGGAAGAGGAGCTCTGTTGGTTCTCCTGGAGAAGCTTGTCACACTGCCTTTCCTGCTATGAACTCGGTTGTTCTCCTTGTCACAGGAGCTCAGGACCTTGCTGTCCTTGACGATGGCTGAACATGTTAAGGGAGCTCTGGTCTTTACTTTGAGTTTCCCTTCCTGGTTCCAGTTCATATTCCCCCGTTTACTGGCACAGATTCTTCATCCTGCTGGCACAGGCTTTCTAGCTTTCCCCACTGATGTATCTTTGAGCCTTTGCAGTGCAGATCCATGAAACAGACCTGTATGAGACATTGCTGTGGGCTTTAGGCCTCCAGTTGTACTTGTTGGGGGCATTGTCATGGCGTTAGGTCTTTAGAGGGACTCATGCAGAATGTTGCCGCGGGATCCAGGTCCTCTGCGGGATTCTTTGGGTTTCTAGTGTGTGGACAGATTTCCTGAACTCTTTAGTATTTGATTCTTTGGGTAGCTATTATAAAATAAACTTATAAATGATTTGTCCTATATTAAATTGTTTTCATTGAAAACCCTGACTACCACAGATGAGTACTATTTTGTTGGGACAAATAATAAGGCACTATGCTTAATGATTATGTAAATCATATGCTTCCAAATATTATAATTTTAAAAGACACTACATGCCAGTCAAATTTGATGTACATCAGGGATATTTCATAAAGACAAAATAATCAAATTAAATAAAAGAGTTGATCACCTTAACAATATATTTGAAAGACTTATCACTCAGATGAATCTATTCCGACAAAAAGGCAGATTTTTTTTCAGAAATCACTTTGTCTTACTAGACTATTGCCAAGCTAACTGAGGAAATAAGAAAAATCTATGAAAAGAGATTTTAAAAATAAAACTAGTTATTTCAAATTTTAGGCAATAGATAAAAGTACTGGAGCTATAGATACAGTTGATCTTATCATTTTTATTATTGTATTGAAAATGAATATAATGCCATTGAAGAAATGACTTCTTTAGGTACATTTAATGGTACAGCTAAATGTGTTCATTTATGTAAATGTAAAAACTTACAATGTAACAGAGACTTTTTTGACCTTTGAAAACATATTTGCTGTAGCTACTTATGACACCCTGATGATTAGTAGGAATTTATAAAATTAATAGAAATGATGTAATTGCCACTGAAAACTCATGTTGATGAAATAACACATCATTCATCTAGGAAATTTATGTGGGAAAGCTTTAAACCCGGATAATGTCATGTAAATGATCCTCACAGTTGTGATTTCATAAGGTCCGGGGGATGGAATCGCTGCTTCTTCCAGGAATTCCTTCAAAGTATGAATGCCAATTTCAGGCAAAGCATTTACTTCCTGATGTCAGGCAGCTTATGATTTGTGAAATGAGATCATGTTACTTATGAAATCAAAAGGAAAACCTATTCCAGAGATTGCAGATTTTAAAAAGTAGCTCACAGATTTAGATTTCCTGGTGGATTTGATTGCTCATTTAGATTAGTGAAATATGTGTATTCAGTGTGAAAATCAACTCATCTGTGTTACATCTCAAACAGAAGCAGTGTTCAAAGTGAAACTTGTGTGAAGGTCATGAAAACAATACATAGTTAAATTAAGGCATCCATTGCAAAAATGATAAATTACCATTAACTCCCTCCACATACTTGTATTCATTTTGAATACAATTTATTGTTCCTGATCATGTGTGTTCACCTTCAATACATTTTTAAAACTTAAATATTCATCCTATTCTTATCACCCTTTATACATTAGCTACATAGTATATTTTATGAGATATGCAAGAGAGTTCCTCTATACTCAGTGTAACTTAGGCAATCCAAAGGGGCTGAGTCTCAGGGACTGGAATGAAGCCTAGTACTATATTCATGCAGTCATGTTTCCTAATCAGCTTTTCAAAATGGTATTGAGGCTGAATGGGCAGCCAAAGGTCATCTGATACATGAGAAAAGTCTCTGATAATAGAAAAGAACTATCAAAATAAAATGAACTGAGAAAAAAACATTTATAATGTATGAAACAAACTATTTCAAAGATACTAAAATTATTATACCAGCAAAGGTGAAAAGGTATTAAAATAATTATACAACACAATACTTAATTATAAAACTTTCAGACCACTAGCTATGAAGATCCTAGACAAGTTTCTTTCAATGTTCTTTTTTCCCCCAAAGATAACAAACAGGTCACACACAAAGCTTAAGAATAAGAATGAGAAAATGACAATGGATTTTTCACACCAAGAAGCTACAAAGAAAGGGAATAATGGCTTCCATTATAAAGGAAGTTATGTTCAACCTAGAAGTTTGTATCTTTCCACACAACAAGAAAGTACATCACCTATGAAGCCATCTTGGTTTTAAAATAAGTCAGACTTGAATCTAAGACATAAAAGTAATTAAAAGCTAGATGTGTAGGCTATGTACTGAGTTCTGAGCTTCAGAATGAGACTCTGTCTCAAAAACAATGCAATAAATACATAAATACATAATTTTTTTTTCATTTGTGTATTTGGTACAAGGTTTCTTTATGAAGATTGGACTTGCAGTAATCCTCGTGTTTTCAGCTTCCCAAGCGCTGGGATTACAGGCGTGTGCCACAATGCCTGGACTCTGTTGCAGGCTCAGTGGGCCCCAGGGTCGGAGTCAGCACAGCATGCACCAGTGGAGATCAAACCCTGGTCCTGTGGGCTTGAATACAATAAAATTTTAAAAACCCATATATATATATATATATATATATATATATATATATATACATATATATAGCAAAATCAAAGTAAATGAGATATTAAAATTTTAATTTAGCAAAAATTATGATAAAAGCTAGCCTGGAAAAGGATTAAGAGTCCTCACCTATTCTAATTAAAAGCAATAGATGATGTTAAACTTAATAAACTTAAAATGTACCTATTATTTAGGAATACAGAGATAAATATTTATCACTGCATAAGTTTAAAGGGTAGGTGAAGAAAGAGAGTATAATGGAATTTTTGTTTGTTTTTGATTTCCTGGTATTATCTCAATATTTTGAAGCATATATTACTTTGAAAAATAGTTTCAAAATTGAATAAATTGTAAAACAGAAAATTCCAAATTGAGTGTCTTCCGATATAGCCAACAACCACTGCTTGCTTTTTGTGCCACTTAGATTTTATACGTGTTGTTATTTTTTGGGCCCGTGTCTTTGTGTCTTATGTAGTGTCCCCTTTTGTCCTTCAGGAAGCTTTCTATGGCGTGCTCCATTGCTCAGGGCCCTCTCCAGTCTGAAGCGTGTTCCAGTGCGGATACGAACTCAGAGCCATTCTGTAAACATCTCCCTTAGTTTTTACTTTTGAGAGCTGCTCCAAGCTTCTCTAGCCCCTCAAATATTTCAAATAGAATTGAAAGGAGCTTTTAACCATCAGTTATTGGAAAGAATTCATAAGTCATTGGACAGAAGAGGTCTCTTATCTTTTTAACTCACTCCTTCAAGTAAAACTTTAGGTTCAGGGCCTACGCAATAGCTCAGCGGACTAATCGCCTGCTTTGGCAAGCACAGGGACAAAGATTTTGATTCCCGGTCCCCCATGCCAAGCCAGCCCCACTCCCGGGGCACGCTGAGGCTGGGGATGAGTCTGGGCGTGGTGGCACATGACTGTAATCTCAGCGCTGGGGAGGCTAAAAAAAAAGAGGATCATTATGAGTCGGAGCTGCATAGTGAGACCCTGCACCAAATACATTTTAAAAAATGAAAGGAAAAAAAAAAAAAAAAAAACACTAGGTCTGAAGTGATAGGTGGGAGATTTACCTAGACAATGACTATATTGGTCATGAATGTGTATGTGATATTTTTTATCTTTCCTCCTCAATATTCTTTCTTGAAATTAACAAAGTCCCTTGGAAATTAACTTATTATCTCAGATCCAATTCTTTTTTCTGTTGACTTATGAAGTTCAGAATTCTGGTAATTTAATACCATAGTACCTAACAACTCCTTTCAACGTTCTTATAGAGATTTCCTTTGCTCCTTTCTGAACTATTTAAACATCAAAACATTCCATTTTATTTCTCTCAAAGAAATACAGTGTAATGATTCTATCAAAGAAGAATATGTGTAAAATTTCTTTTGAAATGTGAAAGGCTATAAAGAAGTAGTTATTATTAACTTCCTTTCAAACATGCATAAAAAAAAAGAAAAAGTAGCCACTTCATTCTGTAAATTCCATGACCTAGAGCAAAAAGATTACAGATGTCAGGGCAATCTGTGCGCTGAGAAATTTGTTAAAGATCAGTTAACCTTCTAGTGATGTGCTGCTACAAATTTTGCATAACTTATTTCAAGTTTGTATGCTTACTAGATTTTAAAAAATCGGTAGAAAATACAATTGTCCAAAATGGAGACAGAAAAAAAATATGATTCATTTATAGATGTTACAAATTAACGAGTTGTATAAACAGAAATTTCATAACAGTGGGTTTCTGAGCACATTGTGATTTTATGTAAATTATTATGATCAGAGAGCCAATAATAACAAATTGAAGAATTCTACTCTTCTCTTCCCCTTTCTTTCCCCTCCCTCCATTCTTTTGTGTCATTATTGCCATATATATTCCAAGTTATTTTTACATACGTGGTTCCTGTTTATCAGTCAATTAAATGGAATGATAATTGTCTTTCAAAGTGAATGTGAATTTTATTTTTGTACATTTTGTCTTGGTAATCTGATTTTTATTTTTAAAGTTCAAAACTGTTCTTGTTTTATTGGAAAGGCATCTATAGAACTTCTCTGCTTCTCTGAGAATGTAACCTTGCTCCTGTCACTTGGCTTAACGCTCCACACATGTTTTCTCACTTAAACTTTGCCTCATTTGGCTGTGGCTTTTTAATGTAGCCTTTGAAACCATCTCTAATGGAAAAATGCAGCTGTGAGCAAGATTTCCTAAAATGTACATGGAATTAATTTTCCAGGCATTTCATGCAAGGCCCCTGATGTATCTAAAGGAGAGATTGTGCCAAAGTAGTTTTAATGTAGCCCAGCGAGAGAGGGAGACGCCAGAAAGGAGGGTAAAGAGCAGGCGAGCCGGGGCACAGCCGGAGAAGAAACGCCAAGGAGGAAAAGATGAATGTGAAAGAAAGCTGAACAAGAACAACAAAACCAGAAAAAGACAAGGACAGCCACAGGGAAGAAGAGAGAAAGGAAGTGCGAGGAACAAAAGTGAGAGCTGGAGGAGCAGATGATCTTGCTGGGAAGGAAAAGTTAGTTCTTATTAGTGCCTTCACTTAAATTGATCAGTCTCAGACTGTGTCACCAAAAAGTTTACCTTATGTCAGATAATTCCAGTGAAAAGAGCACATTTTAATGTTCTCTCTCTCTCTCTCTCTCTCTCTCTCTCTCTCTCTCTCGGCTGCTCAGGCTCATGGTGATTCTCCTGTTTTCAGGTTCCTCAGTGCTGGGATTACAGGCATGTGCCACCACACCCAGACTCAGTTGCCAGCTCAGCACACCCAGCAGCGAAGCTGGCGTAGCATGTGTTGCTGGGAATCGAACTCCGGTCCCTGCCTTTGCCTAAGCAGGCACTTAGTCTGCTGAGCTATCTTGTCAGCCCAGGGGCACATTTTAAAAAAAATAACACTTTAAGTTTTACTGCTAAACATTGTTAATAAATGAATTTCTCTCATCATACATAGTTTTTATAGATATTATGAGATTATAATCTGAAGCTACAAAGATTGAACTTACTAAAGATCTGCTGCTGAGGTTTTTATGCCCAGGGGTTTGTAAATGTATGGAATTGCATGGCTGACATCAGATTTTAAAGCCTAGCTCTGGTTTTTCACTTAAAAATTCCCTCCATTAGCTCAAATTGTCTCGCGATATACCGTTAGCTATTGGTGGTATTGTTTATTTTTTTCTACCTGGATTTAAAAAAAATCTATTTACAGTCTTAAAATAGGTGACAAAAATCCAAAAATAACACAACAAAAAAATGTATTTTCACACTGAGATTCAGTGATGCATTTTCAGGGATCATCCTTGAAGAGGACAGAAACAGCAAATGTGTGTGTGTAATGCATTTACTATAGTATAAAATATTTAATATAGAATATAATAGAATGTCAGTAAATAACACTTTGCAACCATATGAGATGAGAAGGCTCGTTTATACATGTGTGTGAATGATCATTTCACATGTATTTTGCTGTTATGGATGATTTTAAGAAGTATCAATTAGCACAAGTCATTGTCACATTATGAATAAAGAAATTATTTTGTAAGGAATTATGCTACATAGTGGCTCACTAAATAATTATTTTAATATTGAAGGCCTACTTAAATGGCACAAAGAATAAAATAAACAGTGTGCTATGACCTATTTGAAGAAAAACTGAAAAAAAATCTTTAAAATAAAAACAAAATAGGCCAGTATAGTGCCAACAAATGCCAAAAGATGATTTTATGGTATTATACATGGATTTCAATTCAAGTATATCTTTAATCACCTTAGTGTAATTAAGTAACTGTAAAATGTAATAGCCCATTACTATGTGGTTTAAAAAGATTTAGAGATTCTGAAATTAATTAGGCAATTTCATATAAAATAATGACTGAAGATGTAAAATTTCCTGAACTTTCTTCTATTTCCATATTGATGAAACACATTTCTACAGTTATTATTTATTATGTAGCCTTGATTTTATTTGGTTGTTTAGAACAACTATAGTGTCTTTCTGTGGCAAAAAATTATAGAATCTGATCAAATGTGTGAAACAGTTACAGACAGGAACGAACCTACAGAGTAATATCTCATGCTTTAGAAAGGACTTTCCTGGAATCGTAGAAAACACTGGTGTACTCTGTGCTAGCTTCCCTTTTGAAGCTATATTTTCTTGGTGGAGAAAGTAAGCACTGGGGCAGTCATATTAGGGCCCCTGTTGTTTGTGATCTTTGGGGAACACAGAACTGATTTATTAGACATCCGGTATATCCTGAGACAATTTGAGCTAATGGAGGGAATTTTTAAGTGAAAAAACAGATTTAGGGCTTTTATCCTATTTCTGGTATGTTTATAGAAACAGAGAACAGAAGAATTTTTTACTTTCAAAATAGCTCACATATTGAGCAAAAAGAAAACAGAACCCGAACAATGGTTATTAGAATCATATTTAATTTTCGTTAGCTATTGGTGACACTGATGGCTGCAAAAGACACTTTTTAATTGGAAAAACAAAGTATCTAATATTAAAACAATATTTGAATGCCTACAACCAACTCTCCTCTAAACACCCTTTGAATATACTTAGTTCGTACTATGTGATATGGTAGCAATTGCATTTATTAGCTCATTCAATTATTAGCTCATTCTCACATTAACATCCTGCCAATGGCCTTCCATGAGGTCTGTCCCTTTTGAGCCTCTCCAACTCAATCCTCATTGCTGCTCCCGATCAAGGACCACCAGATGCTTGCAGTGACTGAGATACACTAGGAACAGTCCTAACTTGCTTCTTTTGCTTTGGCTGATCTTTCTTCCTGGAAAGTCTTTGCTCCACAAGGCTGCCTTCCTCTCCTCCTTCAAGTCTTTGCTCAAATGTCATCTTCTCAAGGAGACCTATCACAGCAGCTGAAGTGATGCTGCCAACAGCCCCTTCTCACCCCTGCCTTCCCGACTCCCCTCATTTCCTTACCCACTTGGTTTCTTCTATCCCCTGAAGCTTATCAGCCTCTACCATCCTGAACAGTCTAGTCCATTATCATGTTTAGTTCGGTATCTCTTCCTTCTTCATTTAAACTCCATGACAGTGGAGATTTTTGTCTGTCTGTTTTGTGCTTGGATACAAGTGCCAGGAACATCTGGTTCATAGAAGGCACTCAAATATTTGTGGAATGATAGAATTTAGCAAATGTGTATCGAGTGTCTGCTCTGTTTCAGGATTTTGTGCTTACCACTGGGAATCAAAAGAAGAACAAGACATGATCTGTGAC
Source organism: Octodon degus (assembly GCF_000260255.1). Taxonomy (NCBI): domain Eukaryota; kingdom Metazoa; phylum Chordata; class Mammalia; order Rodentia; family Octodontidae; genus Octodon; species Octodon degus. The sequence continues at coordinate 2,999,412 of NW_004524715.1, forward strand.
CCACATAGTTTATGCAGTACAATTCTCAGGATACCCACCGCAGTTTCTGACTCAGTAGATTTTAGATGCAGCCTAAACATTTGCAAATCTGCCCAATACAGCAAAGGTTTCAGATGTTCTCCATCCCCACCATGTCCCCTAGGCAGACAGGGAAGTTATATTGTCGTGAGATCTTTGACAATACAAACCTTGAAACATACTGGGGATTGAATACAACTCCCTCACTGATGAAGGGGTAATGTGATAAATAAGATGTACTTTCTGTCTTCTAAAAACTTATGACAGGCAAAATTTGTACCAGTCCTTTGCTTACTGTTTGCCAAAAGCACTTCCAACATAATAGAAATAATGATCTACACATGGAACAGTTTAGTGATGAAAGAGAGAAGTGTGTCAGTATGGAAATTCAGCAGAAAGATCCCACTTTGGGACCATTTTCTCTAAAGTGAGCATTATTCCTGTCTTGAAAGTCATATTGCAAAATTGATATTAATATCATCTTTAGATTTTATTTTAAAAACCAAAAATGTGACATATAGTACATGCAATAAAAATGATAACAGCTTTGGATAGTATTTAACATTCGTGACACTCTATGGTCATGTAAGAGATACTGTAGATGCAAGTCATAAAGGACAACTGCCATTGTAAGAGTCACAGGATCCTCATGTGGCATCATTAGGGCCACCTCTCTCCAAGGTAAACGTGCAACTAAGACTCACACTGATTGACTAAAAACAAATGTTCGAGTTATCACTACCAGAAAATTCAAAAATTTCCTCCCACCTTTTGCTGGTAGAACCAGGATGTACAACTGCTTAGCTTCACCGTGACTTTCACTTTGTTTGAAAAGGGGATGATTTCAAGTACTGTGATAAACTTTTGCTACAGTACAGTTTGTCTGAAGATATAATTCAAAATAAAACTTCTGCCTGCTTTTGGGAGTAACAAAGAAGCCTTCTGTAATGCAGATTTCATTTAGAAAATGGATAACAAATATAAAAATTTGTCCAAAGACCAAAGGTCCATAGAATGATATAAACAGGCTCTCAGATACAAAGCCATTCTCAAATAAAAGTTAAATGAGTTTCATTTTCTGTGAATCTAGGAACCTCTCATTCTCTCTCTCTCTCTCTCTCTCTCTCTCTCTCTCTCTCTCTCTCTCTCTTTCTCTCTCCCTCTCTCCACTTATATTTAAAATATCTAAGATTCTCATTTCTATCTCCTTTAATCTTTTATTTAAATGTTGATTTGTACATACTTGCAGTACATAATAAATACATTCATTGTGAAGAATTGGTACATGTACATAACACATCTTAATTTTTTGTTCTTCCTCCCCATCCTTCCATCTTCTAGTCCCTTTCTTATTTGTAAAAGGTCCATCTCCTTCTTTCCTATTATTATTTTATTTTGGTCTTTAAATTATTTAAACTTTGAGTTTCTCATATAAAAGAAGCTATGTAATGTTTCCTGTATTCCTGGAGGACATACAAATGATACATCCAGACCAGAATACAATTTGCAGTTTTGTGTTAAGATAAACTTATCTCATGCATGATCCAGAAATCTCACTTTTATTAATTTACCTAAGAGAATTAAAACATTCCACACTCAAATTGTACACAAATATTTATAGCAGTCTTATTCATAATTTACAACAAAACTGGAGACAATCCAGAAGTTCTTCAACTAGGGAATGAGTAAACTGTGTGATACATGAAAATAATGAAGTGCGATGCAACACAAAGCATGTTCTACTGATACAATATGGGAGAATCTCAGATGAATTGTTCTATGTAAAACACATTGGGCACAGAAGGCTATAAAATCTATCACTGCACGTATATTTCAGGCCTTAAGAGAACAAAACTATGGTGGTTTACAGGGACTGAGGATAGAAGAGGGGTGGCCTGGGCAGGGGAATATGAGGAAAAATTCAGGTTGGTGGAACCATCCTATGTCTTTTTTTGTGATAGTAGATACATGACTCTGTGTATCCATCCTATGCATAGAAATGGACACCAAAAGGAGTGAATTTCCTATACAGCCCAATAGTCCACAATAGTAGTGGGTTTTCTGCAGGACTAGCAATGTCAGAAGTTGTTGACAAGCCATTTACAGCTCAGCATATTAATATGGCTTTACTTTTTTATTAGTTTTATTGAGAAACAAATAGCGATGAGACTATACCTTGTTTTTATATTTTTGTGCTGGATGGGCCCACTGTGTTTTACATAGAACAATTCATTGTTAAGACCAAAGTAAAGCGAGACCTATATAACAAAAAATATAACTTCTGTATCTGCAAAGGTCAGCCAAATCTCAGGATTTACCATTTACTGAATTCATGCACTTACAATATTTGAATGGCAAAAGAATAACCATCTCTGACAAAAGTAAACAAAAAAGGGAGGCATATAAATGAAGGACTGTTTTGTAGTGAATATATATATATATA
>NW_004524715.1:3001972-3019403 GCF_000260255.1 Octodon degus
CAATGAGATTTTTATCAATAGTGTTTAGACAAGATATCATGTCTGCATGTTTTACTGTGAACAACTACTATGAAGACAACAATACGCAATGTATTAATTATTGTAACTGTCCTACTAACCTGTTTTGAAACTGTCTCATTGCTATTCCTTTGTCAAAAAAATTAATACTAAGAAGAGTGAATTTTACTGTACAGAAAAGGTAAGCTTGTTTGAGTAATTCTTCCTCATATTCACTTTCTAGATAACAGAAATGTAATGAAAAGTATGCTAAAACATTTCAAGTCTTACTTTTAAAGACCAGTTCCCATGGCTGAGTCACCAAGTCACACCTGAACTAGCTTCATTATATTTATTTTAAATGTTTAATAAGCACTGAAGTCGAAAGAAAAGTACTTCTAGCTTTATTATTTTTTATGTTGTGCCAAACCTTGCCTCTACAGGTGTGTGTGCACATGTGTTTTAAGACCACCTTGTTTTCTTAAGTTGCTTTTGAAGAGAAAGGCTTTTAGCTCCATTAATGGATTCCCCCCACTTCCCTCAACTTATTAAACTTGATAGAGACGAATGATTCAAATGCAGGTGCACAAGAAAACAATTATGTCATAAGGTCAGTTCCCACCCAGGGCTGGCTGGCCCTTTATTCAAAATTATAGGCAGAAAATAGGAAAGTGATCTCATGTTCATGAGAGTGGGCCTGTGTTCGCTAGCACAGGTGTTAACAAGAATTCAGACAATTGGAGAACTGATGAAGTCACATCTGTTCTCCGTCAGTATGTACAGCTGTCTGAAAATATATTGAGACTTTCAGAACTCTTTTGCAAAAGCTTGGATATTGAAAGCTATATGTAGAATTTTTAATTCTAATGCAGATATTGGAGTGTCCATTCAAATCTAGGAGATATATTTCTCCCTTGCTTCTATAGCCCTTGGTAATTATTAGATATTCAGTAAGTAATTATGGAATAAATACAATGATATTTCTGAGATTAGTAAATATGTGCTTTTGGTTTTTTAAAATATTTTTATTGAGAAACAAATAGCAATGAGACAATTTCACAATAGATTACTAGAACATTTTCAATAATTAATACATTGCATATTGTTGTCTTAGTGCTTATTCATTTTACAAGGTGCAGACTTGATATCCTGTCTCAAACACTATTAGAAAAAAAACTCTCTATTCAATGAATTAAGAGAATGGAGCTGTATATCTATGTTATTTTGAGAGTACAGAAACAAAATGGTCATTCATTTGTATCCTCCTTTCTTGGTGAGTTTTGTCAGAGAAGGGCATTCCATTGTCATTTGAATACTGTAGGTGCATGAATTCAGCAAAATATTCCAATGTAGTCTGATAGTCCATAACAGTAGTGGGTTTTCCATAAGACTGTCGATTTCCGAAGTTGTTGACATGTGCATTTTACAGTTCATCATATTAATATGGCTTTACTTTTTATACATCACTTTTATACTTTTCCGCTGGATGGTTAAGATAAAAAAAACAATACCTATATAAAAAGAAATGTAACTTTTGTATCTGATGGATCAGTCAAATCCCCTCAGGATTTATTCTGAAACCTTGTACCTCAATTTGTAGTTCCTTTATCAGTATCATTCATATGGATGAGTCACGGCCATTGCTTGACCAATTTGCTCTCTGTGAAAGCCTGAGAGAAAGTTTTCTCTCCATGTGACTCCCCTTAGGCACACTCTACATCGTCAATCACTTTCCTCTGTGGCCCCAAAATCTCCTTAATCAGAAAATTTGGGACACAATTGAGTTACGGGATGTTACAATAGAGGTTCTCCTATTTCCTGAGTCCTTACTGACCTTGAAAAGCTAGGAGCAAAAATGTTGGCTGTCCTTGTAGCCATCTTTTTCTTTAATTTTTGGTCTGCAAACCTAAGTTGTTAACCCTCAAGAAGAGAAACTTAATGATATTATTACCCTATAACATAGGCAGTTGAGCTTAATCTCACTATCTGTCTGAATATCAAACATCTTAGACATAACATGGAACAGGTATTTTCCTGATATTTAACATATCAAGTATTGATATGTTAAACTTTGAGTCCCTCCAGAATATGACAAAAAAGATTAAAAACATAAAAAATTTAAAAATAAGAATAAGCATTTACATATTTTTACACAGAAATTTAGAAATCCAACAATATACAGCCTTATAGCAGAACAGTCCTATGACTTTTTTTGTCTCATGTTTTCATTTATTACCCTCTTTTTAAAACAAACCTTTACTTGGGAGACAGTATGGCCATAATTGGTATGTCAAGACAAGCAATACGTAATTAGAAGACCAGAATGTCAGGCATTCCAAGCATGACCTTGTATTACACATTGCTTTCTTCACTGCAGTTGCTTCATTCACAGGTATCAGCATATATAGTCAGACTGAGAGACCTACCAATTAGCTGCTATTTTCAAACACATTTTGAAGATTCTCAGGACCATTGCCTTTCCCATCTTGTGCATATAAATATATGACTTTGACCCTGTCATATTTTCTAGCTTTTCACCTTGCCCTGTCTTCATTAATTAATCCTCAGGTTGTCACTTTCCTTTTAATTGTGTTATGCCTTTCTATTTTTATTTCTTCTTTTGAGTTCTTATACTAGGGAGACTGTATGATATTTATACATGTGAGTCTGGTTTATTTCACTTATGAGTGTATCTTCAAGTGGCATCCACTTATATATAAAGGCTTCGAGTTTATCATTCTTTATAGCGGAGTAGTACTCCATTGTATAAAAATACCACATCTTTTTCATCCATTCCTCAGCTGTTGGGCAACTTGGATGTTTCCAGGATTTGGCTGTCACAAATTGTGCTTCTGTAAACATAGGTTCACTTATATCACTATGATATTATGTTTTCAGGTCCTCTGGGAAAATTCCCAGTAGGGGGATAGCTGGTTTGAGTGGGATTTCCAGTCCTACTTTTTTAAGGAGTCTCCAAACTGATTTCCATAATGGTTGCATCAGTCAGCATTCCCACCAGCAGTGGAGAAGGGTTCCTTTTGCCCCACAGCCTCTCAAACATTCGATGTTGGGTGATTTCTTTATGACATCCATTCTTTTTGGGGTGAGATGGTTTCTCAGTCTTGTTTTAATTTGCATTTCATACATGGCTAGTGATGTGGAGCATTTTTTCATATATTTATTTGCTTCTTTAGCTCATCCCCTGATGAACTATGTATTCATCTCGGATGGCCATTTCTGGATTGGGTCTTTAAATTTTGGGGCCCTAATGTTTTTTAGTTCTTTATAAATTCTAGAGAGCAGACCTTTGTCTGAGTGCTTATTTGTCATGATTTTTTCCCAATTTGTGGGTTGTCTTTTCACTTTGTTGGTAATTGATTACTGGAAGAAAGATCCTGTTTTACAAATGGTCTGGAAAAACTGGCTTTCTACATGCTGAAAACTAAAACTTGACCCAGGTCTATCACCATGCACTAAGCTAAAGTCAAAATGGATTAAAGATGTAAACATTAAAACAGAAACATTAAATCTCCTGGAAGAGAAAGTAGAAAGAACTCTCGAAGAGATACGGGTAGGCAAAGAAATCATGAACAAAAATCAAATTGCACAGGTAACATTTGAAAGAATTAACAACTGGGACCTCCTCTTATTGAGAAGTTTTTTCATGTCAGTACGTGCTTTTGTTTAGAACCACTACTTTCTTGTGTTTCTTCTACAGTATAATAATGATATCTTGTATTTGCATTACATTTCAGGAATTTTAGAATAAGAATGTTAGTTACTAATGTAAAATGTGTTGAATAATATGTAATGGAGGATAATATATGAATATAATGAGAATCATAATATGTGGTGGGAATGCTATCATCAAAAGTGACTCATGAATTATGCCATTTGACTTTAATTTCATCTAAATTCTTTCTATAGATGTTCATAAAATTTTCTTAACCTTCGATTTTGATGCATCCTACAGGTAGCTAGAACAAGACCTGCTTACAGAGCCATTTTGTGAAAGTTTCCAAGGAAATTAAATGAAGTATCATAAGTTTGAGGCTCGTTATTTCCCAGCACTCCAACTTCACTTAGTAATAGAATCCTTTCTTCGACTTGGGTGGGAGGTAAAGAAAGAGAGAAAAGAGGCAGGCTTAGAATAATAACTTAATTATTTATAAAAATCTCAGCCAAAGCATTTCTCCCTGTGGTGACTATTTCCCAACATCCTGATCCACCCACTGTCCATCCACTGCTTACTTTTTGCCTTTGAGGTTAAGTTAGTGAATTGTTTAAAATATCTCCTATGCTATTAAAAATAAAGAGCAACCACAGGGCACATTGGAGTGAATCCGCTCCAGGGCTGGGTGGCTGTGATGGCCACCAGCCACAGTGACTGCCTTTGGTCATCTTCAAACAGTTAGAATTTGCTACTATCTCTCTCTTGTTTGCATAATTTTACCTGGAAAATTAGGACATTGAGCATTTCAGTTTCTAGATTCAGCTGACAGCATCTGGGACTGGCACTTAGAACAATGTCCTTTAGGCAGGAAGGTGATGAGGATGATAATTAGGATGATGAGACGATAGAGATCACAATAATTATAATAGGGTACTTCCTTTGAATATTCATTATATGCCAGGCATTGGTTAGCATACTGCATAATTTCTGTGATTTATATCCCGAAGTGTAAGAATGAGCCACCAAATGATTCTCCTTCACTGTGACATCAACTTCATGGCCAGCTAAAGTCATCAATATTGCGGCAGCTCCAGGCCTTTTACTCCTCACCTCACTGCACCTACATACTTCATCTAAGCTTGCTACTATGACCTATAGACTCAAAAAAGTTGCAGAATGTTCACTTAGGAACATTGTTTTGGGGGGATGTTTGTGCTATGGTGACAGTGGAAGCATCCAAGTGGTACATAGACACTACAGTTTTCTAGAAGTTCCTGAAGAAGCCATCTGAACTATCCTAGTCCTCTGCCCTCCTGATTCTTCCTGCTTCCTCCACCCAGTCAGGATAGTTCTGGAAAGGAGGCTACCTGGAGCCAAGGGCTTTTAATTTAACAGTACACCATGGTCTACTTCTCTGCTTCTTCTCTAGGAGCACAGCAGCAGTGTGGACACAGGCAGGTGCTTAGCACTCGCCACCTCTCTCTGACCCTATAGCGATGCCTATTTCAACAGTTTATAAGGCAGTTTATAAGGTCTATACAGACAAAAAGAACACTGAAGAACAGAAAAAGCATAAGAGCTCTGGGAAAGAAAAAATAGTGGTTATTTCCATAGTCATTATATTTCTTTAAAATAGTGTCTCCTCAGTCAGACATTTGTACTCTATTTTTTATTCCTAGTGTCTAACAAAGAGTAGGAACCTTGATATATGGTTCTGTTTTAGTGAACTATGCCAGTTCTGAGTTACTCAGCAAGTTTTTATGTTCTGGGCTTTATTTTTATATTTGTTTCTCTTAGTTGGCAACTTATAGCTATTATTCCACCAATTATTGCCTTTTACTAAGAAAGAACCAAACTATGAATAAGATTCCAAATTGTAAAGGAAATTAATAAAAATACAGTTCGCATACATTATTTGTCCATGTGGGCATTTGATTTTTGGGAGTTGATATATATATAGCTCAGATTTTTGCCTCAAATTTTCGTTTTCAAAAACACTACTTTTAGTGTGGCTCACAAATTTTTTTTTACCTAGTGCTCACTACATTGGTCTTATAAACAAAGTTCTGTTTCCTGCTAAGGTGACTAACCAAAGAGCTCCTTGGTGGGCATCAGGGCTTGACAACCTTTGCTGCCCATCTCCCATGTTAATAATTTTCTGTTGTCCTTGTTGAGAAAGGATACAAGTTGGTACTATTAATTGGCCTTTCAATTTTTAGTTGTGGACCAGAGTGAAAGTATGATTCAATCCTTGGACACCCAATCTTGTCTGGGCCACATCCAGCAATTAGGAACTCTCTTGGGTCACATATAAACTATAAGACATTTAATGTAAATAACAAAATGCCCTTATTCAAGGAACTGAGATATAGATTAGTAACACAGGTTTGCCTGACAAGCATGAGGTTGTGAGTTCAATTCCTGATACTAAAAAAAAGTATTTTTTATAATATTACTTGCAAAAATGTTACTTACTAAATTACTTTACAATGCAACATAATTTCAAAGCTAATAAATAAGAAAACTTGTATGCCTGCCTAATATGAGAAAATGCCTGTTGTCACAGGCAAGCACACTTAGTTTGGCTGAAACTTTATTATCAGTAATCATCGCTTTCAATTGCTAGGTGTCATAAAGTACTGTGACATCTGGTACACATGGGTCTTGATTCAACTGATTATATATGATGGGTGCAGGAGACAAAGTCAGCAATGTGTCACACTCTCCTGTACTGCACTGCCTAGTACCTTGTTCAGTATATGGTCAAGTGCCATGCAATCAAATCATGAAAAATACTACTAAAAATATCACATGATAACGTTAAATAGTTTATGATATTGTAAGGTCCTATTACTAGCTATCAGGGCCACATACAGTCTACAAGCCACAGGTTGGACATGCCTGGATTTGCACATGGTCAAGAACTTTCCAATGCCTCCAGTCCTTCATACCCCAAGCCTTTAGAGTAAACTTTCTAATAGATAATTCTGCTCCTTAAGGAGCTTCTCTTTTGTACTTACTGAAATGTATTACCTATTTGTCCTCCTTTTGAATCAGATATTACCTTATTAAAAGGAGAAACCATATCTTTAGTGTTCATATTCTGGGATCGATGGCATATAGAATGTACATAATAATGTTTACTGAGTTATAAAGATGGAATTAAATTTTTAAATATTGTGATATGAAAAGTTAGCTGCAGCAGAAGACTGTTGTTGTGAACAAGCAATATTGATACATAAAAATGGTAATAAATGGGGTAAAAATATTTTTATGTTGGCAAGATTTTTGGAAAATATTTGTTGGAATGTAGAACACTTTGAGAAGATGTCTTACATACTAAGTTGAAAAATCAGTCATTAGGAACTAGACAAATGGCCTGTGGTTAGACTGAGTGTATTCATAGCCTACTAGAAATGTACTGTAAGATTGTGCTATGCTTTTTGGATGTCAATTTCTATGTTAATGTTACAAGTATTACTGGAAATTCCTAAGTTAACTATCTTAAATATTTAGAAGCATTGAGGAATAACATAATCACATTTAATTTTCACAAAATTCTATTGCAATGAAACCATCTCCTATTATAAAGACTTCTTAACTATACTTTGGATAATATAACACGCATGAAATAGTTTACCTTATTTTAAATATATCTAAAATGTTTTCAAAGTAATAAATCAAGGGATTCGAAAGTTACATAAATGATGACTTACTGTTGCTTAAATAATAGCTTTTTGAAGGTTTTCTGTTATTAAAATATACTTATTTTTCCCAGAAGATAATTTACACAACTATTATTTCAGTGTAATCAAAACATCTGAATAAACATTTTTAAGAAAATACAATAATTTTCAATAAATATTTATGCTTTTTTTTGCTTTATAGAGTTGGGAAATTTTGTAGTGGTTTGCAAGATAGTTGTGAAAGTAACAACTGCTTCCTAGTTGTTTTGGATTTTTAAAAGCGATATGGAGTGGGGTAACTTTTGCCATCAGGAAACATCAATCTTTCAAGCTGACAAAACAAATGAAAACAAAACAAAAAGGCCCAGACAGAGTAGCATTTTAATTCTCAATTTGAGTGTTAGTAAGAACCAGACACTAATACTAAGACAGTGGGTCATTTTGCTATATTCTAGCCATTTTTTTTATTTTTCCAGACAAAAAAACATCTAGAATACTTTACTGAATGCAAGAGAAATTTGTGATGAAGTTTTTACTTAGTGAACACATTATCAATTTGGAGACATTTTAAAGCTGATACACAGTACCAAAATTTCTGGAATTTATAGTGAATTAGAATCTTTATGACTCTCTTCCAAATTTATTATTATTTCCCATCTATCACTATTGGTCTCTCTTGTGAGTTCAATGGTAGTCTTTACAGAAATAGAAAAGAAGCCCAACAACTTTATCATAAATTTATTTTAACTTTATCACTAATATGAATATATTCTTTCATTTTGTACACTTGCCTAGTATCTAAAATACTAGTTGTGTTACTGACAGGAAGAAATTTTAGAAGCTGGTCTAAGCTACTTATTCTCTAATAGAAATAAGATATGCCCTGGGGAACAAAAGAGGAATACCTGCATGGGTTAGCCAGGCTTCCACATAAACACATTAATGACATTTGCTATGAGGAAGATATCTTTCCAGTGGGGTGTTTCAGACTAAAGAAGTGTATACAAAAAGCAAATGCATGGCTATTTTGAGAATTTTGCCAATGTCATTTGTACACATATAAAATGGAATTATTACCCCAGGTACATGATCTTTGCTCTGTGAGGAATTCCATAAGAACTTTTAATGACCTTGCCTGGATGTTTGATGCCCAACATGGGGGGAAAATAGGGATTTGGAGAGCATGCTTTGCTTGCTTTGTCTGAGCCTCTTACTTGGCTGGACCCTTATGGATTGGAGTAAAGTTGGTGCTGGGTAAGAGTGGGACTTGACTGTCCAATCTCACACATTAGTTGAAGTATCCACTACCAGTCATTAGCAGTATAAATAAAGCATATTTTGTTTTATAAATATGATCACTGTTTTTCTCTGATGTAATTTTCCAGAAGATGTTTAAAAATAAATGTGAAATTAATTTCCCTGCAGAAAGAATAACATATTTAATTTTAACAAAATGTTCCTACCAAATTGGATATAATTTGAAAGTTATTCCAAGAACTCCAAAAATCCTCTTTGTTTTTCAATGACATATCCTTTCTGTGACCACAGTAGGAAATACCTTATGTAGCTAAAAACACACTTGTGTAAGGAGTTATGTAAAATGTCTCCCATTTTCCTTAACTTGCTCTTGTGCACTGAATAGATTTTATCAAGAGTCTTTTTCTTTGAGTTTCACTAGTGCTGCTGATGTCATTCACTTCTCAAAGAAGGAAAAATGTTTAAAGTCTCATGCTCAGGGATTTGAGGATTTAATTTTTATTGTTTTCTTAAAGTTGCCTATAAAGTGGCCTGCTACAGCATTTGCCTTATTGTCTGCAAACAGTCTGCAGCCAAAATGAGGCAAATAAACTATTAATTTTTAATAAATCAAGTTCTCAACCTTTTCTTTTTTTCTTTTTTATGGTCACTTAGTAAAGACTTATAAGTCATGAAGTTATCAGGTGACACCTACATTCTCTGCAATTATTTTCCTTCTGGTTAATCTGTAGATAGTCCCATCTTTAATATGACGATGTCCACGGGCTCTCTTCATCAAATTAGCTCTCAAGTCACTTGGGACCTGGCTAGCCAATGACCAATATCAGTATAAATTAAAATGTCATTAAACATCTCCACGTCACATTCTAGGTCTTCCTCCATACAAATCTATCTACCTTCACATTTGTTTATGCATGCTGGTGATGCTGATCTTGACTTTTATCAACATTTGCTCTTTAATAGTTTTGCTCTTTTATAATCATTAACACTTATAGAAGATGATTCATCATTTTCCTTCATTTCCTCCCTATGTGACTTGGTTACTTTTAGTATAGATACTTTCAATGCTTATACATTCCCACATTTCTGTAGAAATGAGGTCATAGGTATGACTTTTCAGAGGTAACTGAGATTAAGATGAGTCCATTGACTGGTTTGGCCTAGTTCTAAGTGTGCATAATGGGAAGGTCCTTCCTGGATGTGGGTGGCACCACCGAAAAGGCATGTGTTCTGGGAAGGAAAAAGGGGGAAGCAGGTTGCTGCTGTTTATTTACTACTTTGCTCTTGCTGCCCTGCTGCCTTCTGCCTGTCATGAACTGTTTCCCTCTTTGTGATGCCTCTCTACTGTGCCACTTTTCCTTGGAGCCAGCCAAATAGGAACCAAAACTCCTACAAACTGTGAACTCCAACAACATTTTTCTCATTTAACTTCAGGTGTCAGGTATTTTTGTCATGGCAATGAGAAAAATAACTGAGACAGTCATTCTCTGAATTTTGTGAAAGTCAATTTGATAAAAGAATTTTCTTTGTTTGTGTCAGTTCTGGGAGCTCTGAGAAAAGATTTATTTTTTTTTTGTTTTATGCTCATTATGTGGTAGAATGAAGGGCAAATAAGGAAAAGACATTCCAAGATAAGCCTGGAGGCTCATTAGAAAGCCACACATGCAGTGTGAATCTATTTGAAAATGCACATCTCAAACTTTGCAGTACTTGATGATCTAGTAGGTAAAATGGATCCATAAAGATTGGATAAGTTGTTGATCTCTGATGAAAGTCAAACTCTGCTTATGATTGGAAATTTTAGATGCAATTAATCAAACACAAACATATTTATAAATATCTGGAGTCATACTTAAATCGTGATCAGTGATACTCTAAATTATACTGCTAGTTATTCAGGATCAGTTCCTAGAGATTAAGAAGGGGTCTGAGCGACAACACGATACAAAGAAGTGGGTAGCTGAGTGGAAAAACCAATCAGACGTGGAAGACAGTACCAGGAACACAAGAGTCCTCACCTCCGAGGAAATAAAAAGGGCAGCAACTGAGCGCTTCAGTTTTCATTAAGAGTCCAGAAGGGTGAACCCAGAATGCTCGTATCATGCAGCTGTGTTTTATAATTTGCTGGGAGAACTTAATTTTAGAAAGAAAATTTCAGAAATGATGTCAAACACAATAGAAATTGATGTTGAATAAATATGAATGACTCGTGCAGTGATGTAGCCTAAAATTTTTCAAGTATGGTGGTCTTTGAAAGCTAGTAAATAGAAGTATAATTTTTGAAACATATAATGAAATGAAATGTTCATTAGTCAATGCCAAACTTCTCACTATGTGTAAGTTTTTCTTCAGTTTTAATTTAAAATGATACTTTGTAGTTCAAAATTAATAAAAATGTACTTCACTCAATTATGAATGAAAATAGTTTGAAAACTATTGAATATGAAGGGAAACATTCAATAGATGAACTATATGGAGAGAAATATTTTGATAATTGGTATAAATCTAAAAGCTAAGGCTCTAACATACAAAAGAGAAAACAGAATTTCTGGAATAGATCAATATGGATGTATAAGATTTTCTTTTTAGAAAATGCATTATTAATATAGTTAAAGTATTGATATATTATAGTTTTGTGACATTATAGTTATGTTACATTTATACTTTATTTTACTGAAAAAAACATATTTCAGTATTTTTACTGCCTGCATTCCTTTTCAGGCCATTGTTCTTATTTGTGTGATTTCATTGCTCATTATTTTTACTGAAGTTTGCTTTATTAAATAAAACAGTTTAATAATATTGAAGTGGCAATTTGAATAAAGTATAATTATAGATTATGATATTTTTGAAATTGGATCATAGCAGGTGAAAGAAAAGCTGAGAGATAGTGGTAGGTGGATTTCATCTCATATGCTGATAAAGGAATAAACAAATTTGTCAGGTTGAAGAATTGTACTGTTATTTCTTTTATGTATTTAGTACAGGGTCTACAGGGACTCACTATGTAGATTGGGCTCATAGTGATTCTCCTGTTTTTCAGATTCCCAAGCACTGAGATTATAAGTGCGTGCCACCACTCCCAGTCACAATCTCCATCTCAGCCCGCCCCAGGGGTGGGGCTGGCTTAGCACACTGGGGATCAAACCCTGTCCAGTATGCTCTACCTAAGCAGGCACTTTAGTCCACTAAGCTATCTGGCCAGCCCTTGTGCTATTATTTCTTTTCCCCCATTGTACCTCCAGTGCTTGTAGCAATCTCAGATGTAATTATGAGGAGAATCACATGCTAATGGGATTCATCAGAGTTTGGATGTGAGCAGTGAGGAACAAGCTCAGATGTTTCTTGCTTACTAATCAAGATACCTGAGTGAACCTTAGAATCCTTGTTTGAGTTGGATACTGAATATCCAAGTGAATAAAGACCATAAAGTTGATAATGGTTTGATCTGTCATATATGTGATTTAAAGAAAAGAAAATATGTTGGGCCAGTGGGCCCAAAATCCCCTGGCTTAGGAGTGAGAATTAGGCTATAGTTCTGGAAATTGAACTACCAAAGAAAAGTAGGAGCTAAGGCTGCAAAAGTGTGCAAGTTCATTGCACAGGGAGAAGAAGGGGAGCACATAGAAGCATGAAGAAACATATATTTTGGAAGGAGGCGAGTGAGCCATATAAATAAAGACTTTGTTCAAGCAGATATCACAGAAAAAAGTGTTCTTAAAATCCAATCACAGGGGCCTGCCCCTTAGCTCAGTTGTTTAAGTGGCTGCTTCAACAAAGCAGTCAGCCTCAGTTTGCTGTGGTTCAATCCCCACAACTGCAGCCAGCCAAACATGCCCTGAAGGCATTCTGAGCCAGCCCACCCCCCCAAAAAAAAATCACAGTGAGGACAGAAACGTGACAGAGACAAGGTCACCATGGAACTGAAGAGGAGGTGAGGAGATGAAGACATTAGGTGGCCACTACTCTTTCAAGAACTTAGCTTTAAAGGGGAAAAAAAAATATTTAGGAAGAAAAGGAGTTTTAGTCCAGGGTAGTTTGTTGTTGTTGCTGTTGGAAGTAAATTCATTCTATTTTGTGACTGTGAAAGAACATATGTTTCCTTTCAATAATTTGTGAGAGATCTTCACTAAAATGGTAAAGCAGCAAGGCCTGGGGTTTGATCCCTGGCTCTACTTGCTGTACTGGCCCTTCCCCTGGGTATGGTGGGCTGGCCACTGAAACCAGGCATGGTGGTGCATGTCTGTAATCCCAGTTCTGGGGAGGCTGAAGACAGGAGGCTCCCTGCAAATCTGAGATGCAAAGTGAGACCCTTTAAAAAATAATAATAGTAAAATAAATAAAATGGTAAATCCATGACTTGCCAACATCTAGTTATAATCTTTCGATTACTAGAAATTATATCACTCCCTTTAGGTTTAGTTTTTTTGTAGAGTCTGGGAGTAGCTTAAAGAGACCAAAGCAGCTTTGTTCAAGAGGAGATTCTGATATGTCATTTCTTATACAAGATAAACAATAAGCCTTGCTCAAGAGAAGAGAACTTTGTACAGTATTTCAAAGTACAAATGGCACAATGGTTTGTGCATTGCTTATTCTTACTCACAACCTACCATCACCCCAAAACTCCAAAACCCAGAGTAAGATAACCAATAGGAAACAATGCTTGTCTCAGCTTTGCATAATCCAGACTTAAGTCTAAATTAGTACTGGAATTTATTCCTGCATGAGAGATGAAAGAAATAATGAAAATCTAGAGATAACAAAAAGATCAAAGGAAATTTCCTGTACAACAAAACCTAAATTTACTTATGAAGAAACATAAAACCCAGATTGAGAAACATTCTACTAAATAACTGAGGAGCACTCTTGAAAAGTGTCAGTGTCAGGAAAGACTTTGGAACTATTTCAGATAAAAGAGGCTAAAAAATACATGGCATCTGGATAATAGGATTAGCCAAGATTTTTGTAGGCTTTTGGAAACATGGTTGGGACACTGTTAGTATCCTGATTTTGATAAGTACACACATTATAATTGTGTATAAAATATTATTTCAGAAGTAGTGTGCCCACTCCACAAGAGTAAGATGGATCCTCACCCAGAAAATTAAGATTTACAATGCAAATGCATCTGAGAGGTTATGAAAGGTTCACATGATTGATGTATTTTAGGCAAACAGGCAGACTTACCAAATTGGTGTAGGAGATCAAAGAGAGGAGATTGGTTATAAGGTTTTCTGTAGCTATCATATAGGATAAGGCTAAGAATTTCATACTTAAGCAGAGCACCCACAATTTTAATCCCAATGGCACCATAGGAAGAAGCATCACACCTCTAGTCAGCTTACTTAGATGTGAGACATGAGGGAAGGAGTTTAATGCTGTTGGGAATAGAGCATTACACACTAACTCAGTCTCAAACAGACCAAAACAAAAACAAAAAAGAAAATCATACATATATGATGAGACAGAGAAAGATAAGAAAATGTAAATTGGTAATGTTTGGGTAATCTGGATGAAGGTTTTATATAGTTCTTTGAACATTTTTTTTCCTGTGAGTCTGAACTATACCAAACTACAAGGTTGTCTGGTTTTGTTTTTAAGAAATAAAAAAAAGCATTTAAAATTATCTTTTTCAAACATTGTATTTGATTATACTTAAGGAAGAAAATTTTACTTCTTGAATACAACACAGATGTTACCACTAATTTTATTTGTAGTGAAAAAGAAATGCTTCACTTATTAAATTGTGCTGTCAAGTTGTACATGCTTAGAGTGAAAAACAAAATAAAATAGAATAATCTTCTTGGAAAGAAATATCCAATTCTTACAAGAGTAGCCATCTTTAATATATTGCCATTTTATTATTATTATTATTATTACTATTATTATTGTTATGTTAATGAATAGAAAACAGCAGAGTAGAAGCCATTATTGGCATTTTAGTATATATTCTTCAAGACATTTTTCTTTGACTCTATATATCCAGTATGTCAATTGTGTTTATCTTTTGACTCAAAAAGATCACATATAAATGTTGCCAAAAATGTACACCAACAGACAAGTGGATAATGCAAATGTAGTACATAAACACAATGGAAGACTATTCAGTCATAAGTGGGACGAAATCCTGCCATTTGTAGGAACATGGATGAGACCATGTGAATGAATGAAGTAACAAACACCAAGGAAAAACAGCTCCTAAACTAAAAGGTATGCTAAATATCACAAAGCAATCATATTGACAAGCTAGAAGATTCAAGGGAGAGGTAATAATTTACAAATAATAAAATCTAGCAACTTACATCTTTCTCAATCTTTTGAGTTGAGGTGGATTTTGATTTTCATGAAGTTAGCATGAAATTTTTCTGGCAGATGTTCATTTTCCAATTTAATTATTAATTAGTAATCTCAAAAGTTAGTACTGAATGGCTATTAATTTTATGTTAAGATTACCTTTCTTTTCTAAGTGACAAAATCAATTAATATATTGAGCTAGCAGTCATTGCCTTAGCTACTCTAGACAAGCAAAATATTAAACAAGTACCATGTTAAGAACATGATGTAATATTTTACTCTATTTTATGTTTATTTCCTCAAAGCAGTGTGAAGCACCCATTTTTAAAAATTTTTTTGATTCTTTAAAGAGAGTACAATTTAAAATTAAAGGAGAACAAATAACAAGTGATACAGATTTTCATTTAACAAAGTAATATGAATTTCACAATATTTGTTGTAATAGTGTTATCTTCCAACCAGTTATTCATATTACCAGATATATGCATGTAAAATTGGAAGAAAAAAACAAAGAAATGTATAAGAAATTAAGACAAAAGTACAAAGCATTGAAAAAAGGAGATGAAACAAATTAAAGATTACCTGCTTCTTTCCATAGACCAATAGAAACGTATAGTACAGTTGTCCAAACCATCCTGCTTACATACATAGATAAATCTCTTTCTCCTACTCCTTCTGTCCTTGTCCTCAACTCGGTAACTCTTTCTTTTTGAATAAACTCACTTCCTTTTGCCAGTGTGTATTGCACCCTTCAGATTCCATTTTTTTCTCTTCCAGCTTCTCACACTAAGGAGATAATATGATGTTTCACATGCAGGTCTGATTTGTTTCACTTAAGTCTTTGGTCTCTAGTTGCATTTATTTACCAACAAAAGATGCAAATTTATCCTGTTTTGTAGCTGAATAAAATAACTTTGTATAAAATTACCACACCTTCCTTATCCATTCTTCAGTTGATGGGCATCTGAGTTGTTTCAAGGATTTATCTATAACAAATTGAGCTGCAATAAACATGGGTACACATATATCGCTATGGCATGAGGCTTTCAGTTCTTCTGATACAATAACCATGAGGGGATCAGCTTGTTCAAATGGAATGGCCAATCCTAGCTTTTGAAGAAATCTCCACACTTATTTTCATACTGGTTATACCAGTCTGTGTTCCCACCAACAGTGCAGAAGTGTTCATTTTTCTCCAGAGCCCCTCCAGCACTTGTTATTGGCTGATTTATTGATGCTAGCCATTCTTTCTGGGGTGAAAAGAACTCACTTTTAAATATGTCCAAACTTTCTATGGGGTCTGGATTTCCATATGTGAAGTGACAGCACAATACTTTATGTTTAGAGGAAAAGATGTAGAAACTAAACAATTGCAATGAGACCCAGTCTTATCAAAGGGACTCCTTTTTTGTGTGGTAAGTGACACTTTTTTCTAAATTTAAATTAGAAATTTCTCTTTAAAAAAAAGATTTCAGAGTATATAACCTTCAGTGGAAGATTCATCTTTCTATGTATGGTTTGCATTAAAATCATAATTTGAAAGAATGTTAAAACAATAATTTTACAGTAAAATTTGTAGGCCCAATATGTATCTTTTCTTTCGTTCTGTTTTTTTTTTTTCTTTAAACAATTTATTTAACTGAAATCGACTTACATTTGCTTCTGAAGTGACTTCTTTTTCTTTTTTCAGAACTGGGGATTGAACTCAGGCCCTTGAGCTTGCCAGGGAAGCGCTTATTCTACTGAGCCATCTCCCCAGCCCCCATTTATTTTGATACATCTTTTCCCCATGGTGATTTACAGGATAATCAAGCCAATATAAATATTTTATAAGTATTTGAATATTTGGGTATACACCTGCACAATATCTCAGTAATGTCTTTCAGCAAGAAAATCACCAAAGGGTAAAGACTAAACACAATTGCGAGGCACAGCGAAAATCTGCTGCCAATATTTCTGAGGTAAGAAGGCATCACACACCTGTTCAACTAAGAAAACCACCCTTACAACACAGGATGATTTTATTTTTGCATAGGACCAGAACACTTAAGCTGCCACTTAGGAAATGAATGGAAGAGCAACACACCCAGTTTATGCCATGAATTCATAGGGGATGGGTTCCAACAATTCAGGTTCCTTTCCATTGGTCCTCACAAAGTGTGCTTCTCTGGGAGGGACAGGCTGGTGCTTCAGCTGAACCCAGATACGTTTCTCTTTGGCTTCCTTCTTTCTCTGATCATTTTCTTTGTCACATTTCAGGAAGCTATCACAACTTTTTTTGAGTGTTTAATATGCTCAATATGCACATTAATCCTCTTGGCAAGCATTTTGCTCTTAACTTGCTTGTTTACAACAATGCCAACAGCTTGCTGTGGAACGATGTGGACTCATCCCCTTTTGCCATGGTAACATTTGTGAGGCTTTCCTTTTTGCACAGTGCCCATTCTCTTGATGTCTACAATATCAGCCTTTTGGTAGTTTTCTATGTATGTGGCCAAAGGAACAACTCCATGTTTTCTTTTTT
>NW_004524715.1:3024321-3024842 GCF_000260255.1 Octodon degus
GGCGCAGGGTAGCAGGAAGCTCTCTGCACACTCACCGGACCTGGGCTAGGAATGGCAACTCCATGTTTTCTGAAAGTCCTGGAAAACATATACCAGATTGCCCTCCTCTTGCCTTTGGTAGTCATTTTGGCAAATTATTGGAAGATGGCAGTTCTGGCTGAAAGGCCCAAATATATTTTTTATGAGTAAATTATTAGTTGCATGTATGGAAGAAATATGACATCTAAGAAGCAGCATGTTCTCTAATTATTACACAA
Organism: Octodon degus; assembly: GCF_000260255.1. Lineage (NCBI taxonomy): Eukaryota > Metazoa > Chordata > Mammalia > Rodentia > Octodontidae > Octodon > Octodon degus. The sequence continues at coordinate 3,024,579 of NW_004524715.1, forward strand.
TTGTTAGTTGAAGTATATGAGAATGTGTATTAGGTTCAACTGCAGAGATCAGCTGTGACATTCAAGGTGTCCTGGAGAGCCAGTTTGGTGCCCTTCATGTGGGGACCTTCTGGGACTGGTATGAAGTTAAATGAGTAGTGATTTTCTACTCTGCAGTTTGTTCCCATCTCTTCTTAGTGGCACTTCAGCAGAGGGATCTCATTTACAAGGTCATTGTTTTTCCCACTGACTGCATTTCAACAGAATTAGAAAAAGAAAAAAAAA
>NW_004524715.1:3025872-3029455 GCF_000260255.1 Octodon degus
TTTGTTCTCTGTGAAAGCCTGAGAGAATGTTTTCTCTCTAGGAGACTCTCCTTAGGTGCATTATACATCGTTGATCACTTTTCTCTGAGGCCTCATAATCTTCTTGGTCAGAAAATTTGGGACACCACTGAGTTACAGGATGTTACAGTACAGGTTCTCTTGTGTCCTGAGTCCTCACTGACCTTGAAGGGCTAGGGCCAAAATGTTGGCTATCCTTGTAGCCCTTCTTTTTATCTAATTTTTGGTCCGCAAACTTAAGTTGTTAACCCTCCAGAAAAGAAGCTTAATGACATTATTACCCCATAGCATAGGTAGTTAAGCATAACCTCACTATCTGTCTGAATATCAAACATCTTAGACATAACATGGAACAGGTATTTTCCATCAAGTATTGATATGTTAAACTTTGAATCCCCATAGAATGTAAAGAAGAAAAAAAGTAAAAAATAAGAGAATATTAAAAAATAGAAATAAAAAACTGCATATTTTTACACAGAAATTTTTAATTCTTTTCCATCAAGTATTGGTGTATTAAAATATAAGTCCTTACAGAATGTGAAGAAAAAAATTAAAAAATAGGAATAAAGATGTATTTTTACACAGAAATTTAGAAATCTAACCTATACAGCATTGTAGCAGGACAGTCCTGTGACATTTATTTTTCTTTTTCTTGTGTCTTTTTTTTTCCATTTATCATGCATTTAAAAAAAGAAAAACAAAAAAACAAAACCTTTTACTTGTGAGACAGTACACAGAAATTTAGAAATTTAACCATATACAACATTCTAGCAAGACAGTCCTATAACATTTTTTTCTCTTGTTTTCTCTTATTACCCTTTTTTTAAAACAAACATTTACTTGAGAGACAGTATAGTGGTAATTTATATGACATTAGAAGCAGTACCTATTTAGAAAACCACAGTGACAGGCATTCCTAGTATGGCCCTAGTATTATTACACATTGCTATCGGCAGTGCAGGTGCTTAGTTCACAGGTATCGGCCTACATATTTAGTCAGGGTGAGAATTCTACAATTAACTGCTACTTTCAAAAACCTTTTGAAGATTCTCAGGATCATCGCCTTAACCATCTTGTGCATATAAATGTATGATTTTGCCCCTGTCGTTTCGTAGCTTTTCTCCATGCCCTCTCTTCATTATTTAATTTTTAACTTCTTACTTTCTTTTTAACTGTGTTATAACTTTCTATTTTTATTTCTTCTTTTGAGTCCTTACATTAGGGAAACTATATGATATTTACACATATGGATGTCCTCTATGACCACTCCTTTTCAGCAGAGATCTGGAATAATTAGCTAGAGCCATTAGACAAGAGAGAGAAATAAAAGGAATAAGAATAGGTAAAGAAGAAGTTAAACTCTCATTTACAGATGACATGATACTTTACTTGGAAAACCCACCAAGCTCCCCCAAAAAAGCACTAGAATTAGTACACAAATTCAGTAGCATAGCAGGATACAAAGTCAGTACCTAAAAGTCAATAGCATTCCTCTACACAGATAGCAAACACACTGAGAGGGAAATTAGAGAAAAAATACATTTTACAATAGAACGGTAGAAATTGAAATACTTAGGAATTAATCTAACTAAAGAAGTCAAAGATCTATTCAATGAAAATTACAGCTCTCTGAGAAAAGAGATTGTAGATGATTTCAGAAAATGGGAAGATATTTCCTTCTCCTGGATAATAAGAAAAAACATTGTGAAAATGGCTAGACTTCCAAAATTGTTGTACAAATTTAATGCAATCCCTATCAAAATACCACTAACATAACTCACAGACCTAGAAAAATTGTTTCTAAAATTCATTTGGAACCAGAAAAGACCTAGAATGGCAAAGACAATCCTGGGCAACAAATACAAGGCAGGAGGCATTACAATTTCTGAATTGAAATTATACTACAAAGCTACTATGATAAAATAAGCATAGTACTGGGGAAAAAAACAGACCTGAGGATCAACGTAATAGAGTGGAAAATGGAGAAGCCACTACAAACACACTCAGCACCTTATCTTCAACAAAGGGGCCAAACATACTTCCTAGAAGAAAGGTAGCCTCTTTAACAAATGGTGCTGGAAAAACTGGCTCTCTACATGCCAAAAACGAAAACTTGACCCAGGTCTATCACCATGCACTAAACTAAAGTCAAAATGGATTAAAGATCTAAACATTAAAACAGTAACACTAAATCTCCTGGAAGAGAAAGTAGGAGGAACTCTTGAAGACTTAGGGGTAGGCAAAGAGTTTATCAACAAAAATCAAATTGCATGGGTCATACTTGAAAGAATTAACAACTGGGATCTTCTCTTACTGAGAAGTTTTTGCATATCAAAAGAAATTATCAACAAAATGAAAAGACAACCCACAAATTTGGAAAAAATCTTAACTAATAAGCACCCAGACAAAGGTCAACTCTCTAGAATTTATAAAGAGCTAAAAAAAAATTAGGGTCCCAAATTTGAAGACCCAACTGAGAAATGGGCATCTGAGATGAACACATACTTCTCAGAGGATGAAATTATTGAAACAAATAAATATATGAAAAAATGATTCATATCACTAACCACCCATGAAATGCAAATTAAAAGAACACTGAGATACCATCTCACCTCACAAAGAATGGCTATCATAAAGAAATCAACCAACAACCAAGATTGGAGAGGCTGTGGGGAATAAGGAACCCTTCTCCACTATTGGTGGGAATGTAGATTGGTTCAACTATTATAGAAATCTGTATGGAGACTCTTTAGAAACTTAGGACTGGAAATCCCATTCAATCGAGCTATGCCCCCTACTGAGAATTTTCCCAGAAGAACTGAAATCATAATATCATAGTGATATATGTGTGCCTATGTTTATCGCAGCACAATTTGTGATTGCCAAATCTTGGAAGCAACCAAAATGCCTGTCACCCAAGGAATGAATGAAAATGATGTGATATTTTTATACAATGAAGTATTACGCAGCTATAAAGAATGATAAGCTGAAAGCCTTCATATATCAGTGGATGCCACTTGAAAATATACTCTTAAGGGAAATAAACACCCCCACACAATTCGATGCTTATCAGCCTTGTGTCTATTTATTTATCAGATGCTTTTGGTGTTTTGACACACACGTACAACCAAGAACATAATTCAGAATCAAGAAATTGGCAGACCTTTTTAAAAAAAAGTGTTTATGCACAAAGTTAAGATGTGTTATATATGTACCAACTACTCGTGATGAATATAATCATTATGTACTACAACATGCACTAATAAGTATAAAAACTAAATAGCATCTGAAAATAACTTACAGCCATAGGCTGAAATCTTGTCTTTGCAAAAAGATAGTTGGAACTGAGGGATATTAAATTAACTGAAGTAAGTCCAATCCATAATAAGAAGCACTATATGTTTTCTCTCATACGTAGAAAGTATAAGAAAAAATTGTATATCAAGAGAAACTATTAGGTAAAGGTAAGGGACAGGGCCCAGGGGAAACAGAGTTAGAAAGGGAAGGAGGAAGGCAAGAGAAAGTACAAGGGAAGATGGATATAATCAAAGTACAATGTATAATA
>NW_004524715.1:3029580-3035595 GCF_000260255.1 Octodon degus
TCTAACAAATAAATGTGTCAACAAGAATACAAAGAAAGTGAGGGCAAATAAAATTGAAATGAGTTGAGAAAATGATATGAATCACAAAACAAATTATATAAAATCAAATGAAAAATGAACATATAGTTAACTTAGTGAAACTCTTATGAATATACCATTTAATTTCACTGATATATCCCTTCAACTTTGCTTTACATGTTGGGACTACAATAGTTAAGACTTACAGACATACACACTTTTGGAACTCCATAGGCCTCTGACTACCGCCCCTTGTAGTCATGTCATATTTCTACTTTGGACTAGAGAATGGAGAGAAAACGTCAGCATAACACCAATACTTTCAAAATTTAGTTGTCTAAGTTTTAAGACATCCCATCCATTTTCTTCTGCTTGTGATTTTTCATATTATAAGAGCTGACCAGCAAACTATGATCCTTAAACACTTGCTGTCTTTGCATAAAAATATCCGAAACAAAAATAATTAACATCCTCTCATAAATTTATTTATACATCTTTTTGTCAGATTGCCCATATTAACAAATGCCACCTTCCCCTTTACATAGTATGTTTACCACTCATTTTCATATCTTATCATTTGCTCATTCATCCAGTAACTCTTTATTCAGTGCCTAGGATTTTCCCAGTACTTTCTAGAGTAGGAAATTCAGCAGTAAAAAACAAATATGTAAAAATTACTTCCTTCATTTAGCTCTTATACCTCAACTGTCACTTAATTGAAAAATTATCAGGAAAGTAAATTTTAATTAAGACCTTGACTGAAATTACAGCAGGTCTTTGAAAGTTATGCAAATTATAAGATATATAATTTATAGACTATTGTAAAAGTTTAAATTTGTGTGATAATCAGAACTAACTTTACCTTAAGTGATATTCATACACATAATGGTAAAAATGATGCTCTAATTAGTACATGATATATTGAAGTATAAAAGGTAATAAAATTCAATAAGGAAAATATTTTAATTATTTATATATATTGAATGACGTCATGCACAAAATATGTTAATGGAAAGAGGATAGGGATAGGAATATGTTAAAGATCTAAGAAGGACTTGAACACTTTAAAAGCATTAGAAGCCAAGAGAATTTATCATCATATCCAATTTCAGTCTGCATCACATCTCTCTTCTGGTACTTAAATTGCTTGATAAGTCACTTTATACTTCACTTATGAAAAGAGAGGAAAAAAGAATGAGATGAGAAAGAATACGACAGTTCAAATAAAAACAATTGGAAGAATGCATGAAGTGAACGGAGAGAATGAGAAAAACAACAGTTCACTAAATTATGTTCAAAATCAACCAAAAAGTAGAGTCACAAACTTAGGGATAACTTATGATAGCAGTACTGTATTAAATAGTTCACAACAGTGCCAGAGTCTTCGATAAATATTTGCTAAACAAGCAATTGAGGAAAAAATGTTTTCACATTTATCTATTGAATAAATGTTTCTTGAAAACCTACTATCTGCCACACATTGTTCAAGACACTGGAGATAAACTACTGAGCAAAACACATAAAAATTCATGACCTACCAGCACTTACATTTTAGTAAAAGGAAATTAGACAAATTAAAAATATAAGTTAATCTTCAAGGATGTTACATGATTGTAAGCAATGAAACAGAAAACTTGAGAAAAGGGTCTACATTTTAAGTCAGGAGATCAGGAGAGGCTGGCTGGAAAAATTTCAATGAAGTCACTGGTGTGGCTGACAATGAGAGGAACATAACCCTAAAAGACTCTATGCTTGGGGCTGGGGAGATGGCTCAGTAGGATAAGCACTTGACTGGCAAACGCAAGGATCTGAGTTCAATCCCCAGTTCTGCAAAAAATAAAATAAAATAAAATAAAATAAAATTCTAAAAAAAATTTTTTTAAAAAGTCTCTATGCTTAAGGCTGGAGAGTGGCCAGATCCTAGGCATCATTAAACTTTAAATTGACACTTACTTTTGCATAGTGAAATGAAATGTCATCAGGGGGTTTGAACATGGGCCTAACTTAGATTCACCTAGATGATTCTAGATCCTGTATGGCAATCTAGGGGGTAGAAAAGGCAGATGCAAAAACCACCTTTCAGGATGAGAATGGTAGAAGCTGTAAAGAGTTGTTGCATCCTTGAGCACAGCTCAGTGTATTTGCGCCACATTGAATATAAGATAGGAAAGAGCATTCATCAAGCAGTTTGAGTAGGCTGGAAGCAGCTGAATATCTGTGCCTCAGACACTAGGGAGAGGTCTGAGCTGCAGCTCTATATCTCTGAGTGATTTGTTCATGTGAAATCATGAGACTGACTGAGAGCTGCAAAGATTTACATATTGCTAAGGAGAGACCAAAAGACTTAGTCTTGCGACATTCCAACCTTAAGACATAGAGGTAATGATCTGGAATGAATAAGAGACTAAGAAGGAACAGTCATGACTTAGAGTAAAGCCAAGGAACTTGTGCTGTCTTAAATGCCCAGTAAAACAAATATTTTTTCATTCATTCACTTAGGATTTGCAGGAATTATAAACAGACTTTACTCATTCCTCCAGCAAATAATTATGAACAGCTATTTTTTCAGACTGCTGGGTTAGCCATTGGGGATAAAGATGAAAAGCATTTGATTCACAGTCCCAATTCCATGAGGAGAGATGTAAATCAATAGTTGCTGTGTCAGAGAAGAGTCCTGCCATCGAAATATGCAGGGATGGAGATCAGAGGAGGGAGAGCTGAATGGGTGGTCCTGAGGGCTAGAAGCAAGAGAATGTTCCAGAAAAAAAAGGAAAGTAGGCACAAGAATTCCTAAAATTAAAGTAGTTCTTGTTCTCTCTCTTTCTGTCACATGCATTTTTATTGCTCATTTGGTTTTTCTGTTACTTCATGAGGATTACTTTATATTGTTTCATGAACTGATGCTAGTTCTCAGAGTTTGAATGTTTGGCTTTAATTTATACTGTATTATTCCATTCAAACTGCTTACCTAATTGTCTTTCAGACTATACTTTTAACTATGGCATAGGGTTTATTTTGACCAACTTTTAAACCTAAAACATATTTTGTTTTCTCTTTCAAAGCTTGTTTTCATAAAATACTTCTTCCTCACAAACTCCCTTCTACCTTAGTCTATAGCAATGGCACAAACAAAAAAGGTTCTAAGGCTAAAATATTTAGGAAATCGAGAGTAATATGTTGACTTCCATAAATATGTGAAGGGGCCATATTCCAAACATTTGCAAATAGAAAAAATGATAGGAGGGAAAATATCAAATGTCACAGTTTCCTCTTGTCATATTCCTTTTCTTAGAGCAAAGCTGCTTGCCAGGTATGAATTTTAGACAAACGTTTCATCTCCTACTTGGCGGTTATCTCTCATTCAGCCCTAACTTGCCCTATGATTTTCTTTGGTTTGCTCTTGTTCACGTAATAGGCTACTTCTGACCAGTAGGTGGCATTTAGATGCCTGAGAAATATTTTGTGTATCTTGACCTAGGAAATAGTACACTTCGAGTCATTTGATTTCCTTATTTTAAAAGAACAAGCTAAAATATCATCAAATATATGGCTAGTGCCACTATTATTTTCATATCAGTTTGGCATTAATATATCTTGCAAGAAGAACAGAATCACAAGATAAATATTATTATATCAGCTTTGTATATTAATATCTAACTTATTGACACTTGCAACAGGGAGGTGGAAAAAGGATGACTGAATATTTTAAATTGAAAATATAATCAAACCATATAATATGATCTTATAGGAAGCAACTGCGATTGAAGAGATCTGCTTGTCACTTGTAGAAAACAATCTAATGGGCTGGCGAGATGGCTCAGTGGTCTAAAGCACCTACTTGGAACAAGCTTGGCAAAGCACAGGGACCACGGTTCGATCCCCCAGCACCACATGCCAGCCAGCCCGCCCCCTGGTGGGCAGAGCTGGCCACACACACACACACACACACACACACACACACACTAAATAAATGTAAAAAAAAGAAAGAAAACAATCTAATACTCTGTAAAGTTACTATACAGCCAACTATTTAAATATGTAAATCCTCTCCAATGATAAGTAACAAATAGTTATTTGTAAAGTTGCTTTTGTTCTTTCAAGATTAAAGAAAAACAAGAGAGCTACAACACCGGTATTTAGAAATGACAGGGATGAGTGCAGGAGAAGATAAATGCAGTTGGAAGTGGCAGGGCATATTGGCGTAAATTAGGTTAGTAAATCAAAGCTATTGCTCTAGTGTTCTTTAAGCAATGTAGCCATAAAAATATAATTTTACTTACTCTAACATTTTACAGAGAAGAACGAAGTTGTGATACTTAGCCAATCGACCTGTTGTTTAACAGGAATACATTACTGCATAGCAAAGACAGTTGATTTATTGTGAAATCATTGAATAAATAGAGGAATAGATTTTAAATAACAACGTTCCAGATACCAACATGTTGCTCTGAGTTAATTTTACAGTCTCCACATAAACTAGGCGCATAGAAATGCTACTGAGGTGGGAAATCATTTCTGACCACCGAGGGAAGAAACTCCTATTTGTTTTACTTTTCTAAAGGGAAAAGCTTATCACAGGGAGCCTTAAAGATAAATAGTTTTATGTTGCATCATTATCATTTCTGAATAGGTAACACAGTTTGAAGTTTATGGGTTGTTATAAAACATTAATAATTGGAGGTAGAATTCATTTATAAAACAACACAAACAAGAGCTTATATGAGGTTATGTCTCTGAAATATAACCTTTCTCTATACTAATTATTTGCACCTAAGGAAGATGATTCTTGGTAATCTAATTTGAAAAAGAAATTGACAAGAAACTTGAATGATGAGACTTTACTTTGGCATAAATATGGCCTTTCATTTTTCAGCTAAGATTTTGAGCCACCCCTGCTCGCACTAGTAGGAAATTTAGTATCTCTCTTTGTAGAAGTTCTTTACTCCATAGTTGAATTTCCTCTATCCATGGGGCTCAGGTCTACTTCCAACTGCCAATAGAATCTGTCAGGAAGGTTCTGATTCTGTGACGTTTTGAAAGGGAAGGAACTGTGATCTTCAATTCTCACCCTCCAAGCACTGTGCCCCCTCCATAGAAGCACCTAGTCTGGCATAGCACAAGATAACAACATCTAGGAAGAACAGCCTCTGTGGACTCCTAGGATATTATGTTCCTTTCTCTAGGACCTTCAGTGCCTTGTCATTTCATATTTTGATAATTAAGAAACAGTACTCATGTGTTTGGGGAGAATATCTGTTCCCCACTGGCTGAGTCCACTTGAAAGTTCCATAGTAGCTATAGTTTTTCCTATTCATGAGCAAACTTTTCTCTGACTCTCTGTCTCTCTGTCTCAGGTACCTTTCTATCAATGATTGAAAGGCAGCTTATGGGATGCAGAGTTCGAGGTGTGGTCAGGCTCCTGGCATGACGTGGATCTAGGCACTAGGACAGCTTTAAGACTCTTCCCGCCTTTCCCATGTTCTCTACAGAACTGTTTGCCTTTTCTATTCAGTCAAGGAAATATGTTTGCGAACATCTATTCTGTATTGTTTTTGATTCACCTGCCAGTAGAAATGAATTTTGAGGTCAGTTTGTCCAAAGAGGAAATGGACTCACTGTTTAAAATGTATGCCAGTCATTTACAATTTGCAGTTCCAGTCTATAGGGCTGCCCTGTTGAGTTATTCAAGATGTGCATGACATAACATTATCACATGGAGCAGCGTTCACATTCCAGTGTCTTCTTCACATTGTAACAGGTCAGTATTTCTTTTACTGTAACTACTGTCTTCACAGGTGGACTATTTCCATATTTGTATCAACAAATTTCTGATAGTCTTATAATAGTCTTACACATGTTATAGCAATTTTTTCATCAGTGAAGGTAATAAGGTATATTACTCTGATTTTAAATATATATATATAGGTTCTAGGTAGAAGGATTTTGTCTAAGGGACAGTTTGCTATACCTTTTTCCCAATGTATGGGTTTTCTTTTT
>NW_004524715.1:3035695-3042781 GCF_000260255.1 Octodon degus
TCACATTAACATGAAAGAGAAGCAAGTTGGATAATTTAAAAATTTGTACTTACCATCTCTAAAATATGTCTTGGCACTAAATAAGATACTATTTTTGCAGATGATATACTCAGGGAATGAATTTTTTAAAATTCACTGATACTACTACATGATTAAATTCAATATTTTATGATTTAGCTAATCTCAGATGCCATTTATTTATTATACTGGGTGGCACTACTGAGTTCTTTATTTAAACATACAAGTGTCTCATTATAGTATAATGTAATAACCAGTAGTCACATGCCATTAATCTCTAATATATTCCATATGTCTAAGTCAGAGATTACTATGCAATGATCTACAGATATATAAGTGTTGTTTACTTTTACAGAAAAGTTCATCAAACTTTAAAGGAAAATTAACCCCTAATAAAATTCAACCACTTATACCTGAATATATTTGAAATTATATTAAATAATCTGATGCAAAATAATATTAAGCATCAAGACATTTTTAATGCTTGTTGCCCCCAAAAGAAAAAAATATAAAAGTAAACAAAACTACTTTAACCACTAAATATAATTTTAGAATAAATAAATGGAAGGTTAGAAAAAATGAGAAACACTTCGGAGTTCCTAGTATAGGTAGAACTGGACTGTAGTTAGAGAACTGAATGAATTTACTGTGAATCTACATAAAAACCATTATTGCAAAATTTTAAGAAAAGGAGGAACCAAAACATCTTAGAGAATTTTTTTCACCAAATATAGTGTCCACTGATTCACATATATAACCTGGATAAATAAGAAAATTTGTTTGTCAAAAAGTCTGAAGTTTACCAAATAAGGAGTTTACAAAAATTATTAATCACAAATATTTCAAAATAAAACTGGGCATAATAGCACACACCTGCTCTCCCTTGGGAGGAATACAGCTTGGACTACATGGAGAATTTAAAGCCAACCTACAGTACATTGTAGGGTTCTATCCTCCACATAAACAAACAAAAGAAAAACAAAAAGATGAAAATCCCACTGCATAATGATGAGTTGATCACCTTCAATGATTCTACAGGATTTCCATACTGCTGTTTTGGGTTCTAAAACCAAAGAAAGTTTGAGACTGAGTATATGTTTGTTAACATTTCTAGTATACTGGTAAACATCAAAAAGTGAATTGCTCATGAATGATCTTATTGTTTATGAATTGAAATAATTTTATAGATATAATTTTCAGTCATGTAATGAACACATTATAGATTGTACTAATTACAAAAGCGTTGGTGTAATGTTTTTGAACTCATAATATGTGATTCAGTTATTGGCAAGGCGATGTATGTTCTCCATCCAAAAAAAATCTGAGAAACTTTATGTGCATGATAATGAGAATTTTCCTCATTTAGCAGAAAACCGAAGCCAAATTTGAGGTCATTATAGTAGGTTTTTAGGCAGAATATAAACACTGATGATAAGTGAAGTTGTAATATTGCAATTTATTTAGGAGATAAAATGCCAAAGCAGGATCAAGAGAGAGGACATATACATATAATAAATCTAAATTTTTTTGCAAGACTTGATTTCTAAAGTGTCTGAATATCAAAATGTGAGAACACTATGATATGCAATAGATCTTTGAGGAAAAAAATAAACTAAAATATTCTAACTTTTTGTTCCATATATAAAATTTTATGTTGCTGTTTTCATTTTGTGATCTTAATTTTTATTATCACATTTTTGTAATACATTCATCATGGGGAATCAGTGCATGTATATAGCACATTCTTTAAACTTGGTAGGAAACACTGAAGCAAAAAAAAATTTACAATCAGCCTTTTCTTTGATAACATTATCCAAGGGCTGTACAATTACTACCCTTTGGCTTCAGTGAACTATTGCAATGATTCAAAAACATATTACCAAATGTAAATTTGAAACCATTATGAATCCACAAGGAGAAAATCAGATTATTGCCATTATACCACTAAAACTCAGATGCAATCTGCGTGCTCCTGGAAGTTTTGATGATATTAATAAAAATGTAAAGTACAGAATTCAAGAAAAAATATTGGGACCAGGGAGATGGAATAAGCACTTTCCTGGCTAGCGCAAGGGCCTGAGTTCAATCCCCAGTTCCGAAAAAAAAAAAAATAAAATAAAATTTTCTCTTTGGAAATTTATCTTGTAAATTCTAATTTGGCTGAATGTTTTAAAAGAAATAATGCATAATCAAAAATTCAACACACATAGGAGCTAGGCAGGTAGCTCAGTAAAATAAGAGCCTGCTGGGCAAGTGTAGGGTCCTGAGTTCAATCCCTAGTAGCGCAAGGGTCTGAGTTCAATCCCCGGACCCCCCCCCTCCCAAAAAAAAAGAAAAAAAAAAAGAAAGAAAGAAATACAAAGTCTATATTAGGAATGCCAAAACATTGCATTTCGTATGTTTGTTTTTTGGTACTAGGTATCAAACTCAGGACTTTGCAAGACATTGTATCTTTATATTTATGTCAATTAGACAATTATTTATGTCCAAATTAGAAAATATTAAAAAGGAAGACTTTCCTTGATTTCTAATTCTGTTAGTCCACAGTTCGAAATTAAATTTCAAAATCAAACCTTTTAGGGCCGGCCAGATAGCTCGGAGGATTAAAGTGCCAGTTTGGGTAGACGCAGGGGTCCTGGATGCCCTCCTGGCCTGCCATCCTCACTACAGGGGCACGCTGAGATGGAGAATAAGACTGGGCATGGTTAGGAGGCTGAAAAGCAAGAAGGATTACCACGAGTCTGATCTGCGTAGTGAGACCCTGTAGACCCTGTACTAAATACATAAACAAAAAAATCCTTTTAATAATTTTGCATAAATTATCTTAAATTGGCATATGATTATTAAAACTGTCATGGTCTTGACTACATTTGATTTGAAGAATTACAATGAAATGTGATCAAGGGAAAAGAGTAATTCTGAGCGAGAAAACGAGCTCTGTCATGCTCGCTGTGTAAAGGAGAGGGAAAATCTGACCTAGTGTAGAAAGGTCAGATTTATAGAAAAAGGCCTTTAGGTTAGCTGTTAAATAATAACAACAAGGCAGTTATTTGAAAAAATCATTTACTTATAAAAGCAAACATAAAGGCAAGCATAGCAATCAAAAGCGCAGACGTCACAAGCTCACAAGTAAAAACGATCAGTTGCTTTAGATGAAATTTTGACCCATGAGCTCAGCATCAACTAGTGAAAAGCAGTTGTTAAGCCTCAACCTCATGCTTTTTCCGAACAATGCTGCAATAAAGACCTATGTGTAGTGACTGTTCTGTACCAAAATAACAAATTGAGCTCTAAAGCTGTTGTGAAAACTTCATTTGCTACGAAAGTAAGGTGCATAACTATTTTATAACAAATTATATACTATATTATAATTCTGAGGTCCTAATTATCGATTAATTTTTATGACCTATGATTTTACACGTACTAGTTTCAGATGCATAATTCACGCAAAAGTGATTTTACATTTGTTTTACTTCTTAGTATAGACCTAAAATACTGTGCCCATGTATATTTTTAAAGTTAGGAGAGATTTTTCTAATTCACATAAAGCTTTATGTCAAATATTAGTGGGCCTGATGCTATAGTCGCCACAGAAAATACACTTAATATCTAAAATAGTCAGACTCATAAAAACAGCGAGGAAAATGGTGGGAGTTGGCGGTTGGGTAAAGGAAGAAATGAAAAGTCCTTGCTCAATGAGTTTGAAATTTCAATTTTGTTAAACAAGTAAACTAGAGAAAGCCACTCTAGGACATTGTACCTGAACATAGCAATATTGTACTGTGCCCTTGAAATTTGTTAAAACCTTAGCTCCCAAATTACATGTTCTTACCACACTACAGAAAGCATGAACGAATGAAACAATGTTGTCAGGACATGTTTTTCTATATATTTCCCTGTAGATATTTAAATCAAAAGCTGATAGGTACCATAAGTTCTGCTTCATGCTAATACAGTAAAAATTGTTGGCATAGAAAAAGAAATATCAATCTCAGAAATTTTTCAGGAATTTTTCAATATCTTTTTAAACTCTCACATCGTTATATAGTTACCTTAATCTCATATGTTGTCTCAGATACTATCTCAAATTTCTTCTCTAAACATTGACTCTCATTTCCCTTTTGGCACCTTATATGATTTGGCATTTCCATATTACTTTGTGGTTTTATCAATCATCTTGGAATATTTGTGCTGCTTCCTGCTTCTCCAAATCCTAATCATGTTTTAGAACTCAAGTCCTCCCTTTTTTGTAAAGCTCCCCCTGATCATTTCACTTACAGTGAACCCTCTCTCATTTGAGTTCTAAAGTAATTATGACCCATCACCTAGCCATTGATCTTAATTATGCTCAACCAAATAAACTTGGACAAGCCTCTTGAAGATAGTTCTAAGAGTGGGTGTAATGGTTGATGAATTGTGTCAACTTGAGAAGTTTAGAATCTAAGCTCAGTAGGGAGGCAAGGTCCTTACTTTGTAAACAGCCTGAGCTTGTGCAAGAGTTGGGCACAGAGATGGCATGGGCAGACCACCAGCATGCAGTATAAGGGAGGCAAGGAGGCATGCTTCTCCTCTCTTGTGCTCTTGTTGCTACTGCTGCCAGGACTGTTGGCCCTGCGCCATGCCACCTAGCTCTGGAGCCAGCTGATTGCTGACTGAAACATCCATGAACTGTGAGCTAAATACACCCTTCCTTCCTTAATTTTGGGTCAGATATTTTTGTTTCAGTAATGAAAGAAAAGTAACCAAGACAGTGGGTTATTTAAGACCATGTGTTGGTAGCATCTTTCATAATGGGTATACAGCTCCTAGGTCTTTTACAATAAGCCTACCCAACAACCCAGGGTAGGGTTCTCTAAAAGCCTTGTGATAAGAAATGAATAGTTTATAAAGGAATGACAGAACAATGATTGAATAGAAGGTAGTTGTTCAGATTACCAAACACAGGCATGCAAAATTGATCAAACAATTAGGTTTGAACTATTCCTTTCAATAAACCAATAAAAATTTAGCAGCCCAATTATTGGATTTTTTTTTTTTTTAGTTTGGTACAAGGCATTGAACTCAGGACCTTGCGCTTTCCAAGTAGGCACTCAAGCAACTGAGTTATCTCCCCGGCCCCAGTAGTATAGCTACTTGTACATATAAATATTTTCCCATTCCTTCTTTTATTCTTCTTTCCTCCATGTCATTGTTCTTTTCTTTTGAGTAGTTTATTTGAAGATATAAATATGCAGCATAACAGCCATTGTTAAGTTCCTATTATTTTGTTTTTAAATTCTGTATAATTTTTATTAGTTTTATTGTCTTTAAAATAAAAAAGTCAGAGTTCTAAACACACTGGAAATGTGGATTTAACTACTTTCTCTGGAGGACTATATCTTTATGGGAGCTCTGGAACCAAGTGAGAAATTATAGCACATATACACAGCCCAGAAATAGGAAAAGCCATATTGGAAAGGCTAAGCGAAAGAATTCTACTTGCAGGGCTGGAGAGATAGCTCAGTGGACTAAGCACTTGGTTAGGCAAGCGCAGGGACTGGGGTTTGATGCCCAGCACCACATGCCACACTGGCCCCGCCCCTGGGCTCACTAAGTGGCCGCCAAGACTGTGTGTGGTGGCACAAGCTTGTAATCCTAGCACCTGGGAGGCTAAAAGCAGGAGGATCACTATGAGTCCCAGCTGTGTAGGGAGGCCATGTATCAAATACATAAGAGAAGAAAAAAATTCCACTTGCTCCACATTGCCTTCTCCACAGTCCAGCACAGTACAGCACCAAGAGTTTTCTTTACGATTGAAGTTCTGCTGGGAGAAAAAAGTAAATACTAGACTTACTAGACTTCCACACTTTTTGAGGACACTATCTGACATTCACATCCCTACTGTCTAACCCAGAATAAGGAGAAATTTCCATGACTCCATCACCTGAAAGAAAATAAGAACAAAGGAAACAGAAATTGGTTCTAAACAACCAGAAAGAGACCTCAACAAGTGACCTGTAATCTCTATCAGCAACACTCCTTTTCTGATCATAAACCCAGTACCAATCCATTACCAGAGTATGGACCTTAATAGCCAACTACACACTCAATACGTCTTATTGTTGAAAAATTCTTGCTGCGAAAATTAATCTGTAAACTGGAAAGGTATTTTTTTAACCTCAAGTGCACAGAAAACACAGGGCTATAGGTAAGATACAAAGAGCCAGAGAAACATGACAACACAAAATAAACAAAATAAATCACAGATACTATTTGATTCTAAAGAAACAAGGATCTAGATAATGACTGACAGTTCAAAAATAATGAACTTAAACAAGCCCTGTGAGATGCAAAAACACAAATAGAGAGCTAAATGGTATCTGGAAAGCAACGCATGAACAAAATGACAAGTTCAACAGAACAAGTTTAAAAACACAAAAATAAAAATTATGGAGCTGAATTATATAGTAGCTGAAATGAATAATCAATAGAAAGCTTCAGAAGCAGACTAAAGCAGAAGGGGGAGTGACCATTTCAATTAACTACCCAGAGAGTCAAAAAGAAAAAGAATGAAAAAAAAAAAAAACT
This sequence comes from Octodon degus, assembly GCF_000260255.1. NCBI lineage: Eukaryota > Metazoa > Chordata > Mammalia > Rodentia > Octodontidae > Octodon > Octodon degus. The sequence continues at coordinate 3,042,281 of NW_004524715.1, forward strand.
GTAGGATTTATGAGATGTCACTAAGTGAACCAATATAACAATTATGGGAAATCAAGAAGGAGAAAAAAATATAAAAGGAGAGAAAAGTTAACTTATTAAATAATGGCAGAAAACTTTCCAAATCTAGACAGGAAAATAGACATGTAGATTTATAAACGATAGAAGATCCCAAAGAGTTTGCATCTGAAGTGGTCCAGATTGAAAAACATGATGGTTAAATTGCAAAAGACAAAATCAAAGGAAGTTCTGGAAGTAGCAAGAGAAAGTGACTTATCATGCCAGGAGAACTCCCTCACATAAAGCTAACAGATTTCTCAATAGAAACCTTACAAGGCAGGATCAAGTGATAGGATATTTTCCAAGTGCTCAAAGAAAAAAAAGTTTGCCAACCAAGAATCCAATACCCAAGAAAACTGCCTTTTAAAGTAAATGAGAGATAGCTCAGTAGAATAAGTGCTTGCCTGACAAATGCAAGGGCCTGAGTTCAATCCCTGGTTCTGC
>NW_004524715.1:3042881-3046820 GCF_000260255.1 Octodon degus
AAAGAAAGAAAGAAAGAAAGAAAGAAAGAAAGAAAGAAAGAAAGAAAGAAAGAAAGAAAGAAAGAAAGAAAGAAAGAAAGAAAGAAAGAAAGAAAACGAGAGATAAAGGCGCACTCAGAAGCAAACACAAGGATCATGTCTCCATGAGACCTGCTCTCCCAGAATTCCTAAAGCAAATTCTTCAAGTAAAAATGAAAGAACACTGAATAGCAATGTGAAGACATATAGAAGTATAAATACTTAGACAGGTATTGAAAAATATGATAAATTTATGGTGATATACAAATCACTTAGCATAAAAATATTTAAAACTAAAGGTAAGTGACTAGGCATTCAGAATAATCATGATCACATGATTTTGTTAATGGATGCACAATATAAAAATAAGTTAATTGTATTTTCAGTAACAAATGATGTGGGGAGAGTGTAAGGACTTTTTAGCATATGGTTTTAAAAGGTGATTTGCATTTATTAAATTAACATAGACTTGGGTATGAGAAGTTTTCTATAAGCCTCATGGTAACCACAAAGGAAACCCTACAGTAAATGATAAGAATACAACAAGAAAATAATTCAAGGACAGTGGTACCTTATTTTACTCTATTTCATTTTGTTGGGTTTTATAGATGATGCCTTTCTTACAAATCAAAGCGTTTTGGCAGTCCTACATATAGGAAGTTTGTCAGCACTTTTCTGTCCCCATATGCTCATCTTCTGTTTGCCTGTCACATTTTGATAGTTCTTACCATTGTATTTCAAAATTTTTCATTATTCTATCTGTAGTTGTTATCAGTGATCTTTGTTTCAGAATGCCACAAAATGCACATAGAATATGGCAAACTTAACCTACAAATGCTTTATCCGTTCTGACTGCTCCACTGATGGGGCCTTCCCTCTCCTTCTCTCTCCTGAGGTGCCCTACTCCCTGAGACACAGTATTACTGAAATTAGTCCAATCAATAACCCAGAAATTGTTTCTTAATGTTCAAGTGAAAGGGAAAATTGCACACCTCCAACTTTATATCAAAAGCTAGAAATGATTAGGCTTACTGATGAAAATATGTCAAAGCCAAGACTGATGACCAAGTAGTGAATGCAAAGGGAAAATTATTGAAGGAAATTAAAGAGCTATTTCTGTGAGGACATGAATGATATGAAGGGGAAACAGACTTAATGTTGTTACAGGAAAGCAAAGCAACCACATTAGGCCAAAGCCTAATCCAGAATAAGGCTCTGTCTTCAATTCTGTGAATTCAGACTGTTTGAGGTAAAGAATTGTAAGACAGAGGTTTGTGACTAGCAGCATAATTCATAAGATTTAAAGAGTGAAGCCATCTCAAAATGTATCAGTGCAAGGTGAAGGTATTAGTGCTGATGTAGAAGCTGCAGAAAATGATCTAGGACATTTAGGTAAAATAAGTGAGAAGGAAAAAAAAATAAGTGAGAAGGTAGCCACACTAATTTGTATATTTTCAATGTAGATGAAAAGTAGCCTTGTACTGGAAAAAGATAACATCTATGATTTTCAGAGCTAGAGAAGAAAAGCTAGTGCTTGGCTTCAAATTTTTAAAATATAGACTGACTCTTTGTTAGGGGTGAATATAGCTGGTAACTTTAAATTGAAGCCAATTCTCATTTACCATTCAAATAGCTAGGGCATTTAAGAGGATAGTAGGTCTAATTTTGCTTTCTAAGAAGAACAACACACTGAATAGCTACACATCTGCTTCCAACATGATTTACTGAAACTTTAAGCCTACTTGATTATCTATTGCACAAAAGAAAGGTTTCTTTCTGTCTTAGTTACTTTTCTTGTTTCTGAGACAATGTCTTTAATGCCTAAAGTGAAAGGAGGGAAATTTCATTTAGCTCACAGTTTGTAGAGGTTTCACTCCACAGTCAGCTGGCTCCAAGGCAGAGTGGCATGGCAGAAGACCCTACAAGCAAGCATGCAAGCAAGCAAGAAGTTTTCACAGCATATTTCTGCCCCTTTTATATTGTATGTGGGCTACTAGGATTAGGGCGGTGCCAAACCAGTTAGTGTGCTGATTAGTAATCATGAACCCTTAATTTCAGCATCACACACTCTAGATCTGGCCTCTGAAAAAGTCTCACCTAAGACTGCATGAGGCTTTTGGGTGACATCTAGACACAAAACATAACAACACCTTCCAAATAGTACTGCTCATTTACAATGTACCCAGTTGTTCCAAAACTTTGATGGAGAGGTATGAGAGTACTGTTGTGTTCCTGCCCGCTAATACAACATCAGTTCTGCAGCACATTTACTCATACATAGGTAGATGTCAACATATTAACATGAACAGAAATTTGGAAGAGATGACTGCATTTCTCATGGATGACTTTAAGTGGTTCAAGACTTCAATAGAGAAAATGTAGGCATTGTAGGAATAGAAAAAAAAAAAAACTAGCGTTCTTCCACATGATGCATCTGGAAGACATACTAAGTGCAATAAGCCAGAGATGGACAAATATGACATAAAAGTACTTATATTGGAATCTTAAATAGTGAAACCCATAGAAGCAGAATAAAAGTGTGCATTAATAATATTCTATCACATAATCAAAATTTTAATGGCACTGAACAGTAATGTGAAAACATATAGAAGTATAAATACCTAGGAAAGTATAGAAAAATATGTTGTAGTGATACACAAATCATTTATCATAAAAACATTTAAAATTAAAGTTAAAAGAAGGCATTAAGAATAGGCATGATTGGGCTGGAGAGATAGCTCAGTAGAATAAGTGTTTGCCTGGCAAGCTCAGGGTCCTGAGTTCAATCCCCAGTACTGAAACAAACAACAAAAAAAAAGAATAAACATGATCATGCAATTTTGTTAATGGATACACATTGTTGTTCAGTAAGTAGGACTTATTGACTTGTACAGCTTAAGAGAAGCAGAAATATTCGTCAGTATGTGCGAAGTTCAAGTTGTGCAAAAGAAGTACATCCTATTTGTTGTGCATCTGTGACCCATTGGTTGCTGAGGAAGGTGTTATTTAATTTCCAGATGTTTATGGGGTTTTGTGGTTTCTTTTGTAATTAATTTCCAGTTTCATTGCACTGTGGTAAAATATGCATGGGATGATTTCTCTTTTCTTGCATATACTTAAGCATGATCTATGGACTAGTATGTGGTTCTCTTTTAGAAAACGTCACATGCGCAGCTGAAAAAATGTATATTCAGATGTTGTTTGGTGGAACACTGTATATGTTCACTAATACCATTTGTTTAAATATTTGGTTCAGTATTACTACTTTTTTCCTAATTTTTTATCTACTTGACCTATCTTTTAAAGATAAGAGGGTATTAAGATCCCTTGTTAAGATTGTGGTATTGATTATTAGATTGTTCATGTCCTTTAAAATTTGTTTTATATAATTGGATGCACCTGTATTTGGTGCATACATATTTATGACTGTTAAAAATTCATCCTGAATTTTCTCTCTAATCAGTATACGGTGACCTTCTTTATCTCATTTGATCATTGTTGGTTGGAAGTTGAGATTGCCTATGAAGAGAATAGCTACATTTGCTTTTTTATGAGGTCCTGGAGCATGTAGTATTGTTTTCCATCCTCTGACTTTCAGCCTATTAATTTCTTTATGGGTTAAATCTGTTTCTTGTATACAGCATATTGTTGGCTTTTGTTTCTTAATCCACTCTGCAAGTCTATTTCTTCCTCTTCTTGTTCTTGTTCTTGTTCTTGTTCTTCGTCTGCTTCTGCTTCTGCTTCTGCTTCTTCTGCTTCTTCCTCTTCTTCCTTTTCTTTTTCTTCCCTTATTCTTTCACTTCTTCCTCTTCCTCCTCCTCTTCCTCCTCCTCCTCCTCCTCCTCCTCCTCTTCTTCTTCTTCTTCTTCTTCTTCTTCTTCTTCTTCTTCTTCTTCTTCTTCTTCTTCTTCTTCTTCTTCT
>NW_004524715.1:3046920-3089489 GCF_000260255.1 Octodon degus
CTCCTCCTCCTCCTGCCCCTTCCTATTCCCCTTCCCCTTCCCCTTCCTCTTCCTCTTCCTCTTTTTCTTCTTTTTTGCAGTACCTGGGACTGAACTCAGGACCCTGCACTTCTCCGCTGAGCTATATCCCCCGCCCCTATTTCATTTAAATGGTGAATTGAGTCTATTTCTGTTGGTGGATATAATTGGTATGCAGTGACTTATATTTGTCATGTTATTTTCCTGCTGTTGGCTTCCTATTTTTTTTTCCTGTGTTGAATACTTTGCTGTGCTTGGTGGGTTCTTTCTGTTGTCATTCTTGGAATTGAGGGCATTTTGATCCCTTTCTGGAATATCCCTTAGTACTCTGTGTAGTGTTGGTTTGATCATCATGAATTTCTTTTGTTGTTCTTTGTCATGGAAGTATTTTACTTCTCCATTAAACTTTAAAGAGAATTTTGCAGAGTATATCAGTCTGGGTTGTAATTTATTTTCTTGTTGAATTTGAAGTACTTCACTCCATGCTCTTTTTAACTTGATGATTTGTGTTGAAAAATCTGCTGTTGTTCTGATGGGTTTTCCTTTAAATGTGATCTGTTTCTTTTCTCTAGCAGCTTTCAGTACATTATTCTTATGATGAATTTCTGGAATTTTGATTATTATATATCTGGGTATAGTTTTCATTGGGTTGTTGTTATTTGGAGTTCTTAATGCCTCAGTTACCTGAATGTCAGATTGTTTTCCCATATTTTGGATGGTTTCTGCTGTTACGTATGCCCATATTTGTTTTATGTCATTTGTTTTGTCTCTTTTTTTCTCATTGATGCCTATTAGTTCATTTTTGTATCACATTGCAGCTGTCGAATTATTTCCTGGATCCTAGTTGTTTTTAAGAAAACTAGCTTCAATGTTGTCTTCAACTTTTGAAAGTCTGTCTTCACTTTCATTCAAGTGGTGTTGCCAACTTTTAATGAAGTTTTTAATATTTTGTATAAGTCTTTAGATCTGCTTCATTCATTCTAATTCTTTCCTATATTGCTCATTCAAGCTTTCTATCATTTTTATTATACTCTTTTCATCAGTGCTTTCTTTTGAAATTCTTAGAAATTATTTCATTTTAGCTATTTCTTCTTTTTTTTTTAATCCCATGAGATTATTTGTAATCTGATTTCCTCTTTATGCTTCTGCAGGGTTTTTTAGCTTCAGTTGTTATTATTTCAGAGATTTCAGGTGTGTGGCTTCCAATTTCTTCTATGCTGATGTGTTCTGGGCTTGTTCCAGGTGGGTTCATGGCCTATGAATGCATTTTTTCCTTTGTTTTGTAATTTTCTATTTCAAAGAGAACTCTTTATTTTTATTTCTGTGATTTTTTTGTGAAAGTTTGATAGTAGGAGATCCTTGTTTTGTGTGTGTCCCAAGATTTTGCCTTCTCTATTAATTGAGAGTGAGATATTGGTTTCTGTTTGGCTCTGTCCTCCATCCTTCAGTGTAGGGCTTTGTTGAGTTTATTACCCAAGCACCTCCAGCTATTAATACCCAAGGGAGACCACATGGTTAAGGTATACATGTTTTCCTATTTACAGTAGTACAATCAGCAACACCAATAATAGCTAGTGAAATTTAGAAATTGACAAATTTTGTAACTGATGGGTTTGTACTTTAGAACATGGAAACAAACATTATAACTATATAACAAAAAGATCTTAAATTGGGAATTTGTATTTAAATTTGTTCCCCTGAATTCTGCCTAGGCACCTCTCCCAGGCAGACTACTTCACCCCAGTTACCTGGTAGCACCCCTGTAGGTCTGGGCTTCGGTCTGGTCTCAACTGGGCCCAGCAGTAGCCTCAGGTCACTATTTTTGGATTTACTGAACTTGAACACAACTGGACAGACATGGGTTGGGTCTGGTTGCTGTGTTAGGCTTCTTACAGCTGACACCTGTCCAAGTGTACCACTAGGGCCCCACTGGCTTCCTGTTCCACAGATCCTTCTCAGTAGGTCTGCCAAGGTGGAATTCAGATTTTCTTGAAATTGTTTTCACTGATCAAGGTTAAGGAAAACAAACAAATAGCCAAATCTCAAAATGTATTTGATATTGTGAAGGGGTCACTACAAAAAGTTGTGAGCCATTTACCAATTGAAAACTATGGGTGTGGCACAGGGAAGGAACTCAATAAATATTCATTGAATAAATACGAAAGTCCTAGAATGAGGTCAAGTTTTACTGTAACACCCTTAAATTTTGAAGCTTTGGATCATAACACTTTCTGGTTTAAAATAGGCTTTGAATACGTACTGTTTGTCATGACACTCCAGTTGCTGCTGTGCTGTCTCCTGGGTAAATGCTTGTTTAAAAAGGAAGAGAGGAGTGAATGAAGGCAGGAGACAGGAAAAGGAGTGTTGTGGGACTGTCCTGTTACAATGCTGTATATGATTAGATTTCTAAACTTATGTGTAAAAATATAAAATTGTTTATTCCTATTTTTTAAATATATTTTAATTTTTGTCATATTCTGTAAGGACGTAAAGTTTAACTTATCAACACTTGATGAAAAATACCTGTTCCATGTTATGTCTAAGATGTTTGATATTCAGACAGATAGTGAGGTTAAGCTCAACAGCCTAGGTTGTATGGTAATAACAATAAGATTCCTTTCTGGTGGGTTAACAACCTAAGTTGGGGACCAAAAATTAGAGAAAAAGGAGGGCTTCAAGGACAGCCAACATTTTGGCCCTAGCCTTCCAAGGTCAACTAAGACTCAGGACATATGAGAACCTGTACTGTAACATCACGTAACTCAGTTGTATCCCAAATTTTCTGATCAAGGAGATTATGGGGCCAAAGAGGAAAGTGATCAATGATGTAGAGTGTGCCTGAGGAGAATCACATGGAGAAAAAACATTTTCACAGGGTTTTACAGAAAGCAAACTGGTCAAGCAATGACCATGATTCATCCACATAGCTGACACTGACAAAGGATCTACAATCTGAGGTAGAGGGACTCAGGATAAATCCTGAGGGGATTTGACTGACCTTATCAGATACAAAAGCTACAATCCTTGTTACATAGGTCTTGCTTTATCTTGGTCTTAACCATCCAGCAGAAAAGTATAAAAACGAAATATAAGAAGTAAAGCCATGCTGTTATGTTGAGCTGTAGGAGACTCAGGTCAACAACTTCTGACATTGCCAGTGAAGCAGAAGACCCAATTCTATTATGGACTACTGGACTATTTTGGATTATTTTGCTGAGTTTACACACCTATAAAATTTAAATGACAGAACTAAACAATAAAATAGGGGATGCAGATGATGACTATTTTGTATCTGTGTATTCAAAATGGTTAGGATAGATATACAGTTACATCCTTTTAACTCAATGAATAGAGGGATTTGCTCTAATACTGTTTGTTAAATTGGATATCATGTCTGCATCTTGTACAACAAATAATCACTAGGAAGACAGTATGCAATATGTTAATTATTGAAACTATCCTACTAATTTGATTTGAAGCTATCTCATTGCTATTTGTATCTCAATAAAATTACGGGGAAAAAAGGGTGGTAGAAAGCACAGCTAGAGCAGGGAACAAGGTCTGGAGCCCAGCAATTTCAGAGATGATGTTTGAGGTCTGCACAGTCCTATGGATAACCCACTACAACTACTGGACTATATTGGTTTATTTTGCTGAATTTACGCACCTACAATATTTAAATGTCAGATGGAATACCCTTCTCTGACAAAAGTAAATGAAAAAGGGAGATATAAATGAAGGACCATTTTGTATCTGTATATACAAATTAGGACAGATATACAGCTACTTTCTCTTAATTCAATGAGAAGAAAGATTTGTACTAATAGTGTTTGGACAGGATATCATGTCTGCATCTAGCATTATGAATAACTACTATGAAGACAACTATATGCAATGTATTAATTATTGTAACTGTCCTACTATCCTGTTTTGAAACTGTCTCATTATTATTTATTTCTCAATAAAATTGATTTTAAAAAATCAACATTGTTTCCACTTTGCAAATGTCTCGTATTTTTCTGCTTTATTAGAAGTTTCAATTGACTTCATTTTTCTCCTTGTCCTAATGTTCAGGTCTTGGGAGTGATGGCAAACGTTTTAGAGCTTTCAGTGATAACAGCCTGCAGCAGCACCCATACTATAGACTTGCCACCACTGCTTTAGGGCATAAAAGGTCAGTGGGAGAGCATTTATCTAGCACATGTGAGACCATAGTTCAATCTCCAGATCTGCTAAAACGAGCCATCACCACCACAACTTAGTGTCTGATAATATCATTAATTTACCTATCAAATGCTTTGTGAAGTCTCTAGGATTTATGTTCTTGTATCAGTTTTATTCTCTTGTATCAGAATAAAACTTGAAAAAAGGATTTAGAGCCTTATTACAAAAGTATCAAGGAAATGCATCAAGGATGGATTATTTCACTAACTTTCATTACATCATTAACTTTCAATATTATTTAATTATTCTACAGACTTATTAATAAATTTCAAGCAAATGCACAGATGTTCCACCCTTCCTGTGATGTATGTTGGGATTGAGTCTGCTGCACTCCAGCTTTTGTAGTCCCTCCATGTGCATTCTGGGAACAGCCACGTTAAGCACAGGTGTGTGGGAACAGCTCTACATTCCGCCCCTTGCCTAGTCTGTGCCACTCCTTAGGAGGAGATTTCCTGTGCTACTTGTTCCTGTGATGCCCTCACCCAGGAACTGCTTTCTTTCTCTCATACCTACCCTGCCAGATGTGCTATTTTAGCCCCTTGTTGACCCAAGACTTTTTTTTAGCCCTCATCTTTTAGGATAATGGAGCCCACAACTCCTTATGGCTGATTTAACTAATTAGGGGATGAATTATGCAACAGCGATCTCTGCTGAAACCCCTATTTCTGCCTCCAAACACACTCTTCTTTAAAAATAAAAGGAAAAAAGGGGGATAGAAAAAGGAGGTAAAAGAGAAACAAAAGAGGAGAAAAGGGGAGATAACTATTTTTTATTTTATTTTTTATTCATTTTAATGAGAAAAAAGATAAAATAGCAATAAAACAGTTTCAAAATACTACAGTAATTAATACATTGCATATTATTGTCTGCTGAAGTAGAACAATAATACAAACCTCATGCAATCTCAATGAAAGTCAACAGGGAGGACTCATTAAATTTCAGCATGTTTAACTATGCATAAGGGAAATTCACTACAAAGAAAGGATTACTGCAGATCTTTGTGACTGCAATGGCCATCACACAGTGATTCACATAACACAATTGCCAAACACTTTGAGATTAGCCAGAAGCTACAATATTATTCACAGAAATCCAATTGTATTTACATCTCTCATGTCCATTCAATACACATTTTGACAGTACATTATACTGATAGGTGACTTCATAGTGTTTATAGTGTGTTTTTTTAAAGTAATTTTAATCCTTTTGGATTCAGAGTTCTAAAATGAACAGACGGGAAGGCGTGTTGGTAAGTGTAGAGATGAATCAGATAGTATAGAAGGACAGGAGGGAAAGGTGGGTGCACCTGGGAAGTAGCACCGCATCTCCTTGCACTAAGAAACCTAATTCTACCTCTAAATGACATGTTAATGCATACCCATCTCTAGTGCCAAAAGCTTAAGAAACGGAATCTCTGAATGGATGACATAAACAGATCACTTTGAAAAGAGGCTACAAAAAATTGATAACCCCTTTTATCAAATGAAAGTTTATATTTTCTATGTACAGTCTTAATAGCAGCCAGTAGTTTATCAAAAATTCAAGTTAATTTATGCTGCCATTTCTTCATCAAAAAGCCTATAAAGGAATGGACAGTAATTTAATTCATATTTCTAAGTCATCAGTGTTCATAAAAGCACTGTGAGGCATGAGTCTGTTTTTCTTCTTGCCTATTTGAATTTTGTATAAGCACATGCCCACAAACATGAATGCACACACAAGCACACATATGCATATAAATACACACAAAAAACACACATACACACAAACACATACCAATCAGAATTTTTTGATTATAGATCTACATTTTTTACTTTGTAAAGAATATAAAATAGTGATAGAAAAAAACAGCATTAGAAATGATACAAAATTTCACTAAACAAAGTAATAGGGATTCAACAATGGTTGCTGTATTACATGACTCTATCTTCAAATTAGATGCTTAAGCTACCAGATCTTTATCGTCAAAGCTGTTGCTCAGATTAACAGACATAGTTACTCAGGATGGGACATATGATTGAATATTACCACATGCTTTCAAGAAATCTTAAATTTTTGTTCTTGTCTCTCATTTCAGATATTCTTGTTTTGAAAATCTGTAACATATGCTTTGTTATATGTTACCCTGTTTCTGTCTTTGCTTTTGTTTTTCTTGCTCTTGTTTTTACTCTTCAAAATAAAAGAAAATTATTTTTAAAAGTTATAAGAAATTATAAAGAAAAGAAAAAAATTTGAACATGAGCTGTTCTTTCAAAAGGCCAACAGAAATCAACAGTATAATTATCCAAACTATTCTGCCTATATAGCTAAACACATCTTTTTCCCTTCTTTCATTTGTCCTTTTCCTCATCCCAATTTTTCCTTCTAACTGAAGAAATTCTCTCCCTTTCACAGTACCTATTATAACCTTTTAGATTTTAATTACTGTCTCATGTTCTTACACTAGCAAAATAAGACAATGTTTGCACATGTGAATCTCATTTATTTCACTGATCAATATAGACTCTAGCTGCATCCATATATCTACAAATAGATCTGCATTTTTGCATTACGTACAAATTGTTTAAAGTGTTGGAAAATGATATGAAAAAATTTTAAAAAATGAAATATGCACACACAAAAAAATGCAGCCATCATGAAATGTGCCACAAGCACACTTGTCTTCTTTGCTGAGAAGCTTCATAAGGTGTTGGAACTCGTCATAAAGTATTGATCAGGATTGTGGTCTCTCACCCAGAAATCAACATGAATGATATCAAAGTGTACTATCTGAAGTTGTATGGGATCTCTCTGGGCCAAGCCATTCTGGATGAAACCAAGAGAGATTATGAAAAAGTTCTGGTGATTGTTTGTGGAGGAAACTAAACATTTCTTTGAAACTCTCAAGTATTCCTAACAGAAGACTTCTGAACCACAGTTTTGCATTCTGCGTCGCTGGCTTAACTAGGAAGATTGGTTGAGCAAGTTTGCAGCATAATTATCTGCTTTCTGAAAAACAACATAACTTATAAATCTTTCTTTATATCACAGCTCTGTATAATGGAGATAACTTTGTTTCTAAAATATGTTTTCAGAAATCATAAGACCCTCATATACAAGTTGTTTTATTGCATGAGAAAGATGTTTAAGTAGTTGAAAATAAAAAATGGTATGAAAAAATAAAATAAAAAAAATAAAATGAAATATGCACACACACACAAAAAAATAAAGTGTTGGATACAACAATGAAACAATATGCTTTTTCTATATGTTGGAAGTAACAAGAAATTAATTCTTCCAGTTTCCTTGATTGCCTGCTGAAGTATATTCATTCATTCATTCATTCATTCACTTATTCATTCATCATCTTTGGCCTTTCTGAGTTCTCTCCAGAAAGCTAAACCTAGGACAAGTATTCATGAACAGATAGTTTGGAAAAGTGACTCCATAAAATATAATAGGAAGACCAGACAAGGGAGCAAAATCAATCCAAGGGTGTGTTCTCAGGTTCACCACTGTGGTCAAATGGGGCTCAATCTCACAAGATCCTTCTAATAAACCTGGTTGAATGTACCTCAGAACTGTAAACAGGAGAAAGGCTGCATAATATAAATTACCAGCTCCCAACTCTATTGGTCCAGCATTGCTCCTTGGAGTGGTAGGTCCAATGTGCTTCTGTATTGAAAAAAAAAAAAAAAAAAGAAGACAGTTTTCTACACCATAAAGTTAAGTCCAGAGGCTGATCACAAGAGACACGCAACACCGAAAAAGCAAATTCCTGCAGGTTATGCTTTGCAGGCTGCTGAGAGTTATCTTGATACCTTCATTTAGCATCTATTGAAAATGATTCTACAGAGTGTGTTCTTGGTCATTTGCTATAAAATATCAGAGTAATAGAAATGGGGTATGGTGGCATATGCCTGTAATCCTAGCACTCAGGAGGTTGAGGCATGAGGATCACTATGAGTTTGAGATCTGCCTGAGGGCTACAAAAGTGAACACAAGTCCAGCCTTATGGCATAGTGAAACCCTATCTCAAAAAAAATCAGAGCAATGGAATAGGATTAGTGTGGTGGATTGACAATGGTGGTCAAATTGTAACAACCTGGTGAAATGAACCAGCATGGTACTGGGTGTGGGGGGCCCACCTGAAGATTGTTGCAGGCAGCATGAAAGGCAAAACTGGAGAAGAAAAGGCTAATCTGCTTAAGTGTGTTCAGAGCTGATAGAAACTGCTGAGAAGCTGTCAGGAGGCTGTTAGGGAGACGTTGGTTCTCTTAAAGGAACTCATGTTGGTTTTCCTGATGGGAACTCAGGTTTCCTCATCCTTGGAGGAGCATGGCACCACACTGTTGCTGAAGATGACTATAGTACTTTTAGGGGGAGCTCTGTTTTTTTACCTTGAACATTGCTTCCTTGGTCCAGTTCAGATCCCTCAGCTTGCTGGCACAGATCCTTCATCCTGCTGTCACAGACTTTCTAGCTTCCACCACTGACATCTGGGCCTTCTCAGAACAGATCCATGAAACATGCCTGTGGGAGACAGTGCTGTGGGCTCTAGGCCTCCAGGTGGGCTCATGAGAGGCATTGTTATGGGCCCTATGTCTTCAGCTGGACTCATGCAAGACATTACTGTGGGCTCTCAGCCCTCAGTCGGATTCTTTGGTCTTTCACGTGTAGACAGATTTCCTGTACGTTCTTTCTGTATATGGTTCTTTCAGTAACTACTGTTATAACTAATCTTATAAAATATGTGTCTTCTATTGTATTGTTCCCTTGCAAAACCCCAAACTATGACAATTAGCAAGGCATGCAAAATAGCAAGAGTGATATTTCCTGACAACAAAAAGAGTTCCCAGAGCAACAGAATGGAATTGATTTGAAAGAGGGAAAATAACACCACACTAGCAAGGCTGGGTTTGAGCCAGTGTTGGGAGCAGGAAGAGTGAAGCAAGAGTGCTAATGCTCTTAGGAGACATTAAAGAAGAAGGGAGTAGAGAACCAGAATTTTAAGGGAATTTTCTGAGAATGAATTGAAATCACATTTGATGTCTTTAAGAAACTATAGTAGAGTACTAACTTGAAGGCAGCAATAATCAAAAGAGAAATAGACTAAACCTTATGTCACAATTCTCACTATTCTGTATTTGTCTATTGATAGTTATAGTGTGTTATGGTTTGCATCCAGTTGTTCCCACAAAGCTCCATGTAGTCATGGGGTGGCTTCTAGAGTTTATGATTATGTGGAGTTTATCAAGAATTCTTGATCCAAAGCTGGGATTATGGATGTGAGAGCTACACCTGTCCAAGAGTGGGTAATCTACCTACAAATATAAGGAGCGGGGGAGAGGCTAATAGCTGAAGCTGCTATTCCTTCTTTTGCACTTTGCTTTTTGCGGTTTTACACTGCCATGAACTGCTGCCCTCTTCTATGTGCCACTGTGTCTTGGAGCCAGCCGAGTGTGGACTGAAACCTCCATTAACTGAGCTAAATAAACTTTTCCTGCCATAATTTTGGGTGCCTGGTATTTTGTAACCAGCAATGAGAGAAAAGTAACCAAGACCCAGTGGATGCTGTGCTAGCTGTTCAAGCTCTCCTCTGAGAATGGAGATCTCTTTTCCCCAGGTGCTGAGATCAGAGGCTAAAAGTAGGCATCAGCTCTCAGCTCTCTCAGCAACTGCCTGAGCTCAAAGATCCACCTACCCTAATCACATTGCTTTCTCCTGGTGCCCTCTGTGCAGTGATCAACCAGTGAGGAAGTAGTTAAGTCCTGGTCCTATCACTCAACGAGTTAGCTCTATGAGTCAACCAGCTTCAAACTTTGTAGTATTGGCTGGGTCTTCATCTGAGGTACCATCACAACTCTTCATTTGGTTTTGGTAATGCTGAGGCATGAGCATTAAATTTCCCTAGGCATGTGTTCTTTGTCACTTCTCTATCCAAATATCTGCAGTAAATGTAAGTTGAACAGCAACAAGAATTTCTGTTTGTCTTTCCATCTTCTTCTGCATTTGTAATCAATAGTACTTGGACCCCCATTGATCTATTTCCAGAAAAGCACCTCTGCTGCTACCATCCCTTTCCTCCCTACTCCCATATGTGTCACTCTCACTGCTGCTTCCACATTCTTGTTCATGCTCTTCTCATTTGCATAGTGCCTTTCCTTGCCCTGTAGATCTTTCTCACTTAATTGAAATTGTATTCATTCTGTACAGTTCACTTCTGCCTTGTCTGTGTTCATTTTTACATCTATTTTCTTTTCTTTCTCTTCTCTGACACACCTAGCAGATATTTCCTTTGCTATGTAATTCAATTTTCAAACTTCTTTTATTTTTATTTACTTTTGTTTAGACCTTGAAAATTCAAAGTAGATGTAAAGAGACTTGACCAGAACTCAAGGTTGGTTCTTCTTAATATTCACTGCAATATTCCTCTATGTATTGACCAGTAACTATCATTTACTAAACATTTAATTTCTTCTAGGTATACTGTTGCTTTCATGTTTTCACTCATTTAATTTTTACAAATATTTAGTGAAATATATTATTGTTATCTTCATTTTTCCATTGAAGAATTCCTTAGGGTAACAGAAATGTAAGTAGACAAGCTTGTTCTACCTCATTGTCACAATTTGGTTTGGAGCCAGCCTTTCACATGCTTATTATACATTCAGAAAAGTACAATGGATCAACTGATCTAAATCTAAATCATAAAATGTGGGATTTGTTTGTTCACGTCTGAAAGATAGCATGAAATGTCACTCTCCTAAGATACATCATTTATCTTTTTAAATGATGTGTTTAGTAACACCAATGAAAAAAGTCATGAGTAATAATAACTAACATATGACTTCTCAAAGTCTCTTCTTTGTAGTAATTTTGGCAGCAAGTCATTCATTTATTTCTCAAATACAATTTGGCATTACTTTGTCGATTTTAATTACCTTGAGGAGCATCAAATTACCGAGTCATGCTTGCTCCTCTCCTCGAGGAGCTTACATTAGAAATAAAGGCAACAAGGCCTTCGCAGTCATCTGTATTCTTCAGAGTTAAATTTACTAAGAGGGTCACGATGCTGGAATCACGACCTGCACATTTTCACAGATGTAGTTAAATCACAGTCCTTGTTCACATTTGTTGTTCCAAGATCAAACAACAAATGTCTTTTCTTGCTAGAGAAGAAAATAACAGCAATCTGAAAATAGTGTTCAGAATGCATCTTGCTCAAATTATCGTGCATCTGTGGCCCACTTGTGATCATGGGGTTTGTGTCACTTCAGCCCATGAAACAGATTTTTGTCTGGTTCTAAATAACGACTCAAATTTCCATGCTAGTGAAAAAAAAAAATCTTTGTGATCTTTTGTTTACCTTAAAAACTTCTGTGAGTTTTGTTTGGAGTGTGTTTAAATTTTAAAAATTAAATTAGCATCAAAATGAAACAAATGGACCCCAAGGGAAATTATGCTCATGTTATTCTCTAATGGATATTTTGCTCTTGTACAAAACTGCAATTAATTTTAGAAAGTAATCAAAGGAATCAAAAACAGCTCACACTACACATCAAGTTCCATATCTACACAAATATCTTTCTTCACCACGGGGTCACCATGTTTTTCCAATGTAAGGATAGATGTAAGTAGAACCATTTACAATTTTTTCATTCTTGTTTGCCATCTCATTCATTAATGAAGAAAGATTCCAAGATCGTCACAGGTAGATGGTAAAGCATACTTTTTCAGAATGAGGGATTGACTCAGGCCCTTGCCCTTGTCAGGGAAGCAATATTGTACTGAGCCATCTCCCTGGCCCTCTTGGTGGAAATTTTGATAATTTTGTGTCTTTGCTAGAAGGTCATTTCTAGTGTCCACATCAAAAATGGAAAGGTCTTTACTCCACTGATGGTCTCTTTTTCTGTTTCAGGGAAATATCTTTGAAGTATCTATTCTAGTGAAGAAAAATGTAGGAGGTTGATGTCCTTTATTTTATCTCAACATTGTAATTTGCATCACAGGTAAATGAACTAAGATTTTCAAAATTACTCCTAGCTTTCACAATCAAGCCTTTGCATCTAATTCTCATATTTCACTTACCTCAGTAAGAACCTATTATGGCTGTGAAAACATTTATAATTTTGCCTTTCCGGTATTGGTGAAGAGTGTTATACCATAAGAGCTAGGAGAAGCTACCTAATCCAACTTCATGAACCAACCTTGCTCATTAAGATAAACAACATACTCACATATCCACATTTTGCCTTTTCTGTTGGTATCATTTTGGCCAAGATTTTGGTCCCCATCTAAAACAGTGAGCTCTACTGTTGTCTTTCAATCTTACTTCATTTTATTTCACATTAGTCACAGGCCACAGTGACAGCTGTTTACTTATTTTATGTTACCTTAAGTGTCCCCTTAATTTATCATTTACCAGTCCACTCAGTGGACTCAGAATACTGACTTGTTTTGTCAAAGCACGTTTTCAAACTTTAAGACTATAGTTTATGTGTAACACAGCAGAAGCACTAACATTTTTCCATATGGCAGAATGAAAGATATTTTCACCTTTCTATTCAAATAAATAATAAGTGTAGCATAGAATTAACTCTGATTAAAGGATTAAAGGATGCATACAACATAGAACTTCGATTAGCCAGGTTTTTCAATCATTTCAGATAGTCCTGTTGCAGAAAATTGACTAAAGGGGATTTCTTGGACAGTAGGGGATACCCATGCAGAGCCAAGAGAATGCCCAAGGGCCACGCCTGAAACAGCTCCAGGGAGTCTTGGTGATGGCAGTTGATAAACTGGCAGAGGTAGATGTTCTTAGACACTGAAATATATTAACCCTTTCAGTTTTGTTACTGTTTTGCATGCTGCAGAGAAGGCAGCTCTAACATGTTCACCTCAGGAAAGTTTGTGCTCACTCCCTTGGTATAGGAAATGTTCTCCATGACCAGCGCTGGCACAACAGGTGATGACAATAGCAGAGCTGCCATACGGAAGGATGGGGACCTGGAATGAACTTCCATAGCACAGTTGATCTGCCCATCTGAAATGGCCACTGCGATGAGAGAGTAAAATGACCCCTTACCTCAGGTATTTTGAGGTCTCTATTAAATCTGCTTCAACTTTACCGTGGCTTCCACATCTGACCAACGCAGTCTAGGACACCAGAAAACGGTCTGTCCTTAGCTGAAGATTACTATTTCTTCAAAAGAATTGGGGAACAAGATCTACTATCGGAAATTAGCTCTAGGCAGTCAGAGTAACAAAGGTCCAGTGCAGCTTTCATAGAGGAGCAAGTACACTGTACAGCTTTTCTAGAATCAGGTAATTCAAATCCATTGCTGTTTACTGTCTGATCATTTTGGAAGTTTTCACATTGCTTGATTCACTGTTGCTATGTTAAAGTATCCCTTAAATATTTTTAGTGGTAAAGATCCAAAGAAGTCTTTATTCCTCTGGAAGAGAGATCTGATTTTGATTTTGACAGGAAAGCTATGTGAATGAAAGTGTTTTTCCATTTATTTGGTGCCAGGAAGTTTAGAGTCTAATTTACAAGCATCAATTTAGGCTTCTGCTATTCTTTATGGCCTGCAAAGTAGTGTCATTTTGAAGGCTTTTGATGTTGCATTCCTAAACTTGCTTTCATTTTTTTGGATTGTGATATTTAAATGTTTATTATATTTTAGAATTTATTTTATTTTTATTACCATGAGACTCAATTACTATTTAAGGGCAAGTGAACTTTAAATAAATGAGAAAGAATTCATCAATCAGAATGTTCATTTTTCTTTTTTATTATTAATTTCATTGAGAAACAGCAATAAGACAGCTTTAAAACTGATTAATAGGACAGTTTCAATAATTAATACATTGCATATTGTTATCTTCTTAGTGGTTATTCATAATACAAGATGCAGACATGACATCCTGTCCAAATACTATTAGTACAAATCTTTCTTCTCATTGAATTAAGAGAAAGTAGCTGAATATCTATCCTATTTTGTATATACAAATACAAAATGATCCTTCTGTTGTATCCCTTTTTTTGTTTAGTTTTGTTAGAGATGGGTATTCCATCTGCCATTTAAATATTGTAGGTGAGTGAATTCAGCAAAATGATCACCCTATAGGGCAGTTTGTAGATCTTTTGTGAATGTCAGCCATGGGGATCAGTCACGGCCACTGCTTGACCAATTTGCTCTCTGTGAAAGCTTGTTTTCTCTCCAGGAGACTCTCCTTAGGCACACTCTACATCATTGATCACATTGCTCTATGGCCCCATAATCTCCTTGATCAGAAAATTTGGGACACAACTGAGTTACATGATATTACAGTATAAGTTCTCGAATGTCCTGAGTTTTCACTGACCTTGAAAGGCTAGGGCCAAAATGTTGGCTGTCCTTGAAGCCCTTCTTTTTCTTTAATTTTTGACCTGTAAACTTAGGTTATAACCCTCCAGAAGAGAAGCTTATTATTACCCTACAACATATGCAGTTGAGTTTAACTTCACTATCTGTCTGAATATCAAACATCTTAGGAATAACATGGAACAGGCAGAATATTCATGTTTCTAAAAGATAAATGTTCTACTTTTCAGGAAACTATCCTTTTTCTATCCTTGAAAATTTCCTATTCTCCTTCCAAAGTTTCTGTATATTTTCTCCATTCTCTTTTTCCTAAATATTTTGAACAAATCTCTGCATTTTTAATTATGGTCAATTAGCCTCATTGGATGAGTTCAGTTTGGTCTAGGTTTTGTGGTGCCTAAAGTGTATACAATGTTGAGGACTAACCTTTACTATAAGCCCACAAAAACACTCAACAGTAGAAAAATAAATCTGATCTAAAAATGGGCTATAAATAAAAGTAGACATATCACGATTATATACATTCTGTTATATACCACAACTTTGGCATCCTTGAAATAATATAGTTTATATTCAAGGCAATGCAAATGGTAAGTTCTTTAAAGTTATCCATTTTCATTCTATCTGTCTGTCTGTCTGTCTGTCTGTCTGTCTGTCTGTCTGTCTGGAACACACACAATACAACACACACACACACTATGTACCACCCATTTATATATGACAAATGTCAATAAGGTAACAAAACAGTGCCCAATATTCAGTAATCATCAGCAAAGTGCTGCTGGGACTATAAGAATGAGCCACCAGAGCTGGTTCTTATTTACATATTTTATAAAGCATAAAAATTAGAAAATATCATCATTGTTTGTACCCCTTCAGTGAAATGATTCAGAAAACTATCATCAACTATTCATCAACACAATCATCAACATGAGAGTCAAAGATTAATGTGGAATATTGCAATATAGAGAGTACATTATCACCACTGAAATTACCAATCTGTCTTAGCTAATGGTGGACAAATATATTAGGCCTCTAATGTAGTATCCACTGAAGCACACAGCACTGACTAAAAAAAAATGCTCTTGCCAAAAATGTTGAGCCTAAATTAATCAAAACTCTACATCCTAGCAGTAATTTCCACTTGGAGAAAATATGGAGGAATGAAGAGAAAGGTTACTGACCCCATAAGGAACAAAATATATTAATTCAGACCATGGAACATTCCATAGTGCAACTAATTTATTTTGCATCAGGTAAATCATACAGAGGATTAAAGTCAGCTATTAGTCACTAGGAAACCTTGTGTCACACATTAATAACTGTGCAAAAGTATAAATAAAATGCTGTTTTGCTGTGAAAAAATTAAAAAATGAAAATTCATTTTAATGACAAAAAAGATAAAATAGCAATGAAACAGTTTCAAAACAAGTTAGTAGGATGGTTACAATAATTAATACATTGTTATCTTCATAGTAGTTATTCAGAGGACAAGATGCAGACATGATATCTTGTCTAAACAATATTAGTAGAAAACTTTATTCTCAATGAACTAAGAGAAAGTAGATGTATATCTATCCTAACTCTCTTGTGTATACAGTTATACATACTTTTCTCTCTTTTCTTTTTTTTTTTACAACAAAATGATCCTTTATTTACACTTTTGTGAAATCAGTAACACATGACAGTAGATTGCTTAGTGACTGATAGCAAACCTTAACCAGACAGGATGTTCATCTCAGGAGTGAGGTAGCTTGTTTGCTTCAGGCACGGGGCCAAGTCCCACCTACACATATTTAATCGATATCCTAGCTTCATGACTCCCAACATAGCCCCATTTTTTATTTTATTTTTTCAGAGGTAGGTATTCCACTGCAATTAGATAACCTGTATTTGTAGACGTTTTTAAAGGACTTTTTCATAATTGAAGCCAGTCTAAAGATTGTAGGTACCTGAATTCAGCAAAATAACCCAATATAGCTCAATCGTCCATAATAGTAGTAGATTATCAGCACAACTGGCAATTGTCAGAAGTTGTTGACGTAAGCCTTTTATAGCTCAGCATATTAATATGGCATTACTCTTTATACCTCATGGTTACACTTTGCTAGATGGTTAAGACCAAGTTAAAGCAAGATCTATATAACTAAAAATGTAACTTTTGTATCTGATAAGGTCAGTCAAATGCCCTCAGGATTTACCCTGGAACCATGTATATCACCTTGTAAATCTTTTGTCACTGTCAGCCATCTGGATGAGTTATGGCCATTGCTTGACCAATTTGCTCTCTGTGAAAGCCTGAGAGAATATTTTTGTCTCTAGGTGACTTTCCTTAGGTACATTATGTATTGTCAATCACTTTCCTCTGTGGCCCCGTAATCTCCTTGATCAGAAAATATGGGACACCACTGAGTTACAGGATATCACAGCACAGGTGCTCTTATGTCCTGAGTCCTCACTGACCTTGAAAGGCTAGGGCCAAAATATTGGCTATCCTTGTAGCCTCTTTATTTCTCTAGTTTTTGATCTGCAAACTTTAGTTGTTAAACATCTAGAAGAGAAGCTTAATGATATTATTACTCGGTAACAGAGGCTGTTGAGCTTAACATCTATCTGTCTGAGTATCAAACACCTTAGACATAACACGGAACTGCTATTTTCCAAAAACCATGGATATTCTAAAATTTAAATCCCTATAGAATGTGAAAAAAATTACACATTTTTACACATAAATTTAGAAATCCAACCATATACAACATTGTAGCATGGTAATCCTATGACTTTTTTTCTTGTCTCTTGTTTTCTTTTATTATTTTTTTTTGGTTAAAGAAACATTTAATTTAAAGAGAGTTTAGCAATAATTGATATAACATTAGAAGTAATACACATTTAGAGGACCAAAATGACAAGTATTTCAAGCATGGTTTTAGTATTACACATTGCTATCCAAAAAATTAAAAATTAGTACAATGTAAAAAAAAATCAAACAGAATGAAAAAAGAGAGGAGTAGGAAGTTGGTAGTGTAAAATATATTGAAACGATGCATCAATTAAATGTTATGTATGAATCTTATTTAGATCCTGTTTCAAGCAAACCAACTATAAAGGGACACTTTTCACACAATTGAATACATTCAAGATCAGCTCAAAAATTGCTTTTATTTTGTTATAAATGGTCATTGTACTACACTTATACAAAAAATGCCTAATTTTTATTTGTAGAATGAAGAATGCTGGAGTAAGACATGCTATCTCAAATTTGATTTAAAATATTTGGGTAAAGAAAAAGAACAATACTAAACATATGATAAATATTAAGTTGGATGAAATAAAAATCTACTGCTTATCCTCCTGAAGTAAAAATTTATATTTCATATGACTGGCTTGAAATACCATGTGATTAAATGTGTTTAAAACACTGGTTTCATATTCAAATAGTAAGCCTCATTGTATGTCTTAAAGTAAAAATAAAATAAAAACCACTTGAAATATGTGCACCAAGAAATAATCAAATACTAACAGTTGACTTTAATATTTACATGACTATGGTAATACTAAAATAAAGTTTTAACCTGCTGGTATTGATTTAGTCATTATAATCACTTATGTATAATATAGAATCATTCCCTCAAAGAAGTTAAAGTAGTTGCTTAAAATTCTGAAGTACTGTTACTCTCACATTAGGAAAACATTTCTGTTGTAGGGTCTCTTTCTAATTTGGTTTGGCGATTTGTCTCAAGGTAGCCAGAAACCAAGAGAGCCACTTTGTTTTTTACTCTTTTGCTTTCTTTTTCTTTTTCTTTTTCTTTTTCTTTTTCTTTTCTTTTCTTTTCTTGTCTCTTCTTTCTTTTTTTTTCTTTCTTTCTTTCTTTCTTTCTTTCTTTCTTTCTTTCTTTCTTTCTCTCTTTCTTGTACTTGGTACAGGGTCTTACTACACAGCTCAGACTCACAGTGATCCTCCTGTTTTCATTCTCCCCAGTGCTGGATTACAGGCATGCACCACCACATCTGGTCTCAGTTGCTAGCTCAGTGCCCCCTGGGGTAGGGCTGGTGTGGCATGTGGTGCTGGGGATCAAACCTCAGTCCCCAAGCTTGCCTACGCAGGCACTTAGTCCATGAGGCTATCTCACTGGTCCTAAGAGAGCCATTTTCTAAGTCAACTCTAGGAAGCAAAGTTAAGACAAGGTGCATGTGTCAGATGACATATAATGAGGGACTAAAACCCATGCATATGAATTGGAATCCATTCATTACAAGCTGGAGAGGTTAGTGATACAAATGGGGGCTACCAGGAAATCTGGAGGCAGCCAGGAGCTCACCCAGGAGGGGTAGTGGGAAAAGGTTATGAAACTCAGTCTTTACTAATATGTCCAGGGGCACTAGCCCTTTAAATTTCCCCATGTGTATTGTGGATGATCTAGTTTAAAGAAAATACATATGAATGGGAATACTGAAGAAATACAAGATTCTTATACTGAGCATTAGATTTTGTGGTTATCAGCAGCTACAGAGTGTGTTGGCTTTGGGGACAGTGAGATGGAGGAAAATGTGGGTTATAGCCCAAGCAACATGGCCAACTAACCAGGCAGATGACAGAGTACAACAGGGTTTCAAGCAACTTATGTTAGGTCTACAAAAACCTATACTGAAACAACTCTATTAAAAGTTATTTAATATCTAGCAGATAAAATGCTATGTATGGGGGCTGGGGAGAGAGCTCAGTAGGATAAGCACTTGCCTGGCAAGTGCAAGAGCCTGAGTTCAATCCCCAGTTCCACCAAAAACAAACAAACAAACAAAAAATGCTATGTATGACGTTTCTAAGTTTAGTACTCAAACTACAGTTTGCTATAGGTGCATTTCTGAGACTATTTCTCTTTAAGTATTGCAACTTTTGATACAAACAACTGCAAATATAACTCATTTTTAAGAAGTACTCATGGGATGCTTACCCTATGCCATGCAAGGGTAGAGGGATGCACTGATAGATATTGTTGCCATCTAGACAAAGAATCACTATTGAAGCCCTTGGCTACAAATTTTAAGAGTACAATAAAACATGAAGTGTTCTAGTGAAAATATAGAGAAGGTGACATGTAGCACAGAGAAGGGAGCACCTGAGTTTTCCTGAGGAGATAGAAAAAAATAAACTCATATGGATATTTGTGCTGACTTTTGAAAACTTATCAAAGTTTGGGGTAGGAATCAGAGTCTGGTGGCAAAGTGAAGACACTAGAGACAGCAGAACAGGGACCAGGAAGTGGAGCTGTGTGGTCCGCATGGTGGACAGCAGCTCAAAGAAGGTAGAGAGCATTTAGAGAGGTAAAGCTGAAGGTAAGATGTGCCCAGATTAAAAATATAAAAATTGAACTTAAATTGTTAATTGCAACAAACTGAAGCGTACTGTAAAAGATGTAAAAATTAAGGCAAAATTATTTTTTCATGTAATTCATGTATATTTTATCCCATTTCTTTAAAAATATACATATATCATAGTATTTTACTCCCAAACTTTAAGAAGAAGGCAGAAATAATGGACAATCTGATTATATGGGCGTGCTACACTAGATGTTCTGTAGGGAGAGTGCTGGTGGCTTTCACGGCTGGTGTCAGTCCCGGTGGCTTCTGTAGCTTGTGTCGGTTTTGCAGCCACTAAGAAACTAGCAGAAACTATTATAAGCACATCCAGCTTGAAGGGACTCACAACTGAGTCTCATGATAGCTTTTGGATATGTTGGTTCCATTATAAAACTGAGTCGTTTTGTTATAATAGACTAAAATTGCTCATCTAAGGGCAAATTTTGTTGGCTCAAACAGAAAAACTCACTTGAAAATTCAGTTTCAAAATATTTGTTTGTTTTTCATTTTGTTTATATACCTATTTCCTTCTTTGAAAAAGAGCCAGTCTGTTTATTTATTTGGTAAAGCACTCCAAGGGATTTCAGAGGCACACTAGGAATCTGATCAACTCTGGCTTTCTGTTCAAGTTTCCAAAAGTTCAATTTCTTAGTACCATAACAAATTATCTCAGTGAATGCTGACATTTTCCCTTACCTTCATTTTTTGAATTAGGGTTGAGATGTTGAACACATAGAATTTTTGTTTATTGTGTGCATAAGCTTTTACATTTTCAGATTTATGGAATAACTTCTATCCCTCATTATTCTTGAAAGAAAAGACAAAAATATTTTTGTGCCAAGTATATGGAATGTTAAACTCTCAGTTCTGGCTTTCTCCTTTCTTTCAGCTAATGAAAAACATCACTTCAAGCAAATTGCATGGGTCATCCATTTAAACAACTTATAGACATTTCATTACCAGAGGTGCAATAGTATTCCTAAAAACTAAAGGGTATGTTACAGAAAAAATACAGTGCAAACCTTCACGGCTTCAAAGACAAAGTATGCATTCTTCAGATCTGTCCTGCTATAGATTGTTATGATTGTGTTGTCATGTGAACAATCCATATAGATCCCTCTTTTTACTGATTATAAAACAAATTATTGTTAGCCACTGGAAACCTTTTGACATACTCACTTACTATGAAAAAACCAGAGATCATATATTTCTGAAATAATGACACAAAGAATATTATAAAAAGAAAACAAATGAAAAATATGTTACAAAGTAGTTTTGTTAAAAATAAAAAGCTCTTTTTCTATACCTGGTTATAAATATCAGTGGGATTTCCCTTTTACAGAAGTTTTATGCGAGCTTGCAGAGTAATTAAGCTATAGAAAATAAATTGTAAGGCTTTAAATGTAGTTCATTCAGGATACAAAATAGTGAACATTATGAAAAATCTAAGGACATCTGATTGTTTAGATTATTCCCTTTTATGAACCTGGGACTCAAACCAACAGAGAAATTTGTCAAACCTCTAGTACAGTACTTGGGGAAACATCTAAGAAACAATCAAAATAAACACAAGAGTGAGCGACAGCTTTGGATAGTCATTTGAAACTTTGGACATCCACCAGAAAATGTATGGAAAAGTCTGAGTGCAGTATCTATTTGGAAAACCGTAACATTTTCAATAAAGGTAGTTCTTCTGCTAAGTATTCTTTCTCTGTAAAATGCATTGTGTGAGAACACACACACAAACACATGCATGTCAGCACACACTTAAAAGATGTTCCCTCCTCCTCTTTCATGGTGTTTCTTTTTCAACATGCCAGTGTCTTGTTTGCTCTATTCCATGGGCAGCTTTCCAAAGGAAACCTCTCAGGACCAATGCACAAACAAAAAGAAAAACCCACCTGTTGCTAGGATACGGAGGTCCTTTATCTTCTGACATTCAACAGTAACTTGGAAGCAAGTGGAAGGCATACTCATAATAAACGATAGCAACTTGAAAGAGAAGCTACTTCGCATACACATTGTATTATGCACCAGCTGAAACGACACTGCCCACATTAAATGCATTAGTAGATTCTATTTTAAAATAAGAGTCACTAAAATTTGGGCTAGAAATAGTGGAGAAATTTAATTTGAAAGAGCTGCATAAAGTCTGTGTCATACTGCTGAAGCACCATGCAGCCATGCCTGCCCTTGCTCTCATGGAGCAAGGCTTAGGCTGAGTTAAATGAGAAAAATGCTTGACTATGTTCAAAAGCCTGGAAATGATTTTGTACTTTCCATGAGCTCTGTTATTGTGCTTATCAGGAGGGGACATGCTATATGAATGCAGTTATTGAATTACCCTCCAGACTTGTCTTCTCTGTCCAAAGTAATGCAATTTCCTTTCCTCTTTTCGCACAGTTTTCAGGCTCCCCATTTTGCAGCATTTTAATTATTTTTATTTCTTATTAAGACTTCACCAGCTTCTTTACATCACCTTGACTTGGCAGAGTAGAAAAATGATGCCAAAAATCTGTGTAACAAAGCTACAGATACTTAAATCTGTACAGCTATGTCATGGTGGTTTTCACATGACATTTTGACTGATAGATAATATGAATATTTCTACTGATGGTAACTTTTCTATCAAGCATCTTGGGAAATTTTACATGCCTAATTAGAGCATCAGTATGATTTGAAAGTAGTAAGATTTATTTTTAAATGGTTCTCACATTAGTGCAGTAAGGTATCATTGTCAGAATGTACAAACAAGCCAAATATACAGGCTATATTATTTCAAAAATAGTTACCGTTACTATTGAGACAGCCTCACTTGGTGTTCTTTGCTTTTTAGAGAAATAAGAAAATATGTGACAGATAGATTTTGCTATATTACTGTATACAGTTCTCTTTGCACTGCAGTTTTCTTTCTTTACCCAGTCTTATGTTCTGAGCTGAATAGTGCCAAAAGACTACAGATTTAAGACTCAGGAGATCAGGTCATTTATGTCAGTTGGGTATTTTGTAAAATTAACACATTGTCCTTGTCATAGGGCCATTGTAATGAAAATCTATTCTTCTTTAGTTAACTCCAGAGACTAAAAATCATTTTCCCTTGTCTAAATTACTTGTTTTCAAGAAAAAAAGCCAAAAGATGGCTTTGAGTTGTTGTGGAGGTGTCGTTGCTCACAAAGATAAGTTAACACACACAGAACTGTAGCCCAGCTTATCTTAGCTCTAGAAGTGACAGGTGCAATCACTAAAAACATACCATGGTTTTTTTAAAAAAATAATAATTTCCTAAGTTCTTAACTCTCTCAAACTTTTTCTTGTACCATAGAATATTTCGAAGGAGCTGTAAGACTTAGGAGTCTATGACAAGAGCTCACTAGTGCCTTCTTCTGGTGGCTCTGATGTGTTGTCATGGGACCCCAGAGAAAGATCTTTGAGTCCAGCTCTGTCTTTGGTTGGTCACGTAACCCTGCAAATGTCACTTAACCATTACCATCTCTATTTATTTATTTTTTTAATTTTTATTTATTTATGTATTTGGTACAGGGTCTTGCTCCGCAATTCAGACTCCTAGTGATCCTCCCGTCTCAGCCTCCCCAGTGCTGGGATTACAGGTAGGTGCGCCATACCAGTTTCCTTAGCCAGCTTGGCACAGGACCAGGATGGCATGTGGTACCAGGGGTCAAGCCTGGGTCCTTGCATTTGACACGCAGGTACTCAGACTGCTGACCTATCTCCTCAGCCCTCTAAATTATTTATAAAGTTGTCTTAGTCACTCTTCTCTAATTGCTGGGACAAATACTGGACACCCAAAATGAAGGGAGGAAAGATCTATTTAGCTCACAGTTACTGGAGGCTTCAGTCCATACTTAGCTGGCTCCAAGCCAGGGCAGCACATGGCAGAGAGCAACCTTTCATGGCTGCAGCAAACAGCAAGAGAGCAAATGCAAGGAGTAGCAGCAACAATGGCAACAGAGAGGAAGTCTATCTTTCTTAAATTGCACTCAAGCTATCCACCCCAGGCTGGGTATAGTACTTACACCCATAATCCCAGTGGTACTAAAACCCATAATCCCAGTGGATCATGAGTTAATCTCAAACTCTAGAAGTCCTTGCCCCATGACTGCGTGAGGCTTTGGGGGGACAACTAGACACAAACTGTAACAAAAGTGAAGGGTTTAGGCTAACCTAGCCATTATGCCATAAGAAATCAAGTTTGTTACATAACTTGCCAGTTTCTACCTTTTATCATTAGAATATATTTAGATGATCTCAAAGAGTACTTGATCAGGAAGGTCAAGTATGATTCACATGTTTAATGAGATAAACGGGTTGACTGTGCATTGAGGGCTTTGCTATACATCAAACTTTGTAGAGAAATAAATACCTTCCTGTAATCTGACCTGTGGATGGGATGTCTAGGATTATCACAAGTGAGCAATTGTTCCTGATTCATTTCTATACACTGAATTTGTTTAAAAGGAACCAAAAAAGTCATACCAAATAAGTACATTTTCAGCTACTTTATAGGAGGCATGATATTTGAAGCATTTCACTAACAACCCCCTGTGAATTAGCCATTATTATATCTTTATTTTGAAAAAATCATTATATTCAATATAACATAAAATATAGACAACATTATCAAGAAAGAGCAGTTAACAGAAATCTGAATTGTTTTGTATCACATCGCTAACTGATATTCAGCTTTACTGGACAAAGTCAAACTCAGCCTCACCCTGCTTTAGCAGCCTTGCCTGCTGTTTTAGATTGTTGGATTTCGCTCATAACCAAAATAGAAAAAACTGATGCTACAATTTATAAGCAACATAGGTTAACTGAGAGATGCTAATTGTTAGTATTAACTAATAATAATGCTATTCAGATCCACCTAAAAGTTATTTATGAGGCTGGGGAGATGGGTCAGTGGAATAAGCGTTTTTCTGGAAAGCACAAGGGCCTGAGTTCGATCCCTGGTTCCACCAAAAAAAAAAAAAAAGTATTTATGAACAGTATACAATTTAGATTGGATTACAGAAAAAAGTTCATGTAAGTGAGTTTTGGAGACACTGAATTGTCTTTCATGATGACTGTTGTGTAGGTCTTTGTTGCCTTTTCCCTTATTTCTGTTAAATCTTCTGAGAATAATAAGCCAGAGGCTATGTGAGCTTTTTTTAGTCTATTCAGCTAAACAGCTTAATTTTTTTTCTAAAAATACAGTTTTTTCTAAAACTATGTTTAATAAAACATAGAAAAACAATAAAATATCAGTTGCAAGTGTCCTGCAATTGAGAGAAGAATCAAGATGGATTAAAATCTTAGGCATGTTTGTGAATTGACACTACACCCAAAAGACTGTATTCTATAAAAGAATAAAGCAGTTTTATTTTAAAAAACTTTGAAGCTATGAGGAAGAGTGTAATAATTGTTTCTATTTTCTAAAAATAGTTATTCAAGCAGTTACGAAGCATTTTGGAGCTATAAAGATAACCATGAAGAGAATGAGCCGTGACACATCAGATAACTATAGAATAATCCTATTTTCCATTTTATTAACAAAATGCAAATTTAGAATATCTTTTCATGGTCAACAAAGATAAATATAGGAAAACAGTCTGTCTGGCACCCTGAAACCTGACTTAAGTCATATAGTTAATACAACATGTATCAAACACATGTGAGATTTAAAGATAGGCAGAAAGAAAGACTTCTTAATACTTTCACATGACAGAAGCTGGAGTAATTTATGACAACAGTGTGCTTGTCTTATTTTTAAATAAATATTCTTTCAAGCAGGAAATGAGTCTTTTGTTAATATTCAAAAGAAATTTATTTTAAGCCAAATTAACCATGGAACAGGGGCTGGGGAGATGGCTCAGTGGAATAAGTGTTTGTTTGGAAAGCACAGGGGCCTGAGTTCAATCCCTGGTTCTGCCAAAAAAAAGAAAACAAAACAAAACCATGGAACACTAGTGGCATTATTATTACAAACCTTTAAAGAATAAGGGCTGAGGAGATAGCTCAGTCGCATAAGCTCCTGCCTAGCAAGTACAAGGTCCTAAATTCAATCCCTGGTACCACAAAACAACAACAACAACAACAACAACAACAACAACAACCCTTTAAAGAATAAAACAAAGATTAGGCTGCTGAACTTGATGGAAAAATATAAACACTAAATGAATGTTAATCCTAGCTTCTTTTAGCCAGCATTTAAGAAATATTTACTAGCCCCCAATGATGCGCTAGGAAATAGCTGAGATCTTGGGGATTTTATTGACCAGAGCAAAAAGTTGCTGTGCATAGGGTGTTTGGAGTCTAGAAAGAAGGCAGACAAGACTCACACTGTGAGATTTGCTGTGATAAGCGTTCACAACAGACCAGAAGGGTATCATTTAAGAAGGAAACATCGCAAACTGTGGAGCACCATGTTAATGTAATACACAAGAAGAACTCTATTAGGAGAGTGAACTAAGGAGGATCCCAGGCTCCAGATATACAGATTAGGGTGTGAAAGTGTGGGCTTGCCTGGCAGGATGGTGTTTTGAATGAAGTGCTAGATTCAGGATGGTTCTCAGGAGAATGGTTTCAACATCTCTCAATAAGTCCCACTAACTTTGGACTTTGCCGTGTTTCGAAAAATAATCAAAATCAATGCATTTCTGTGGCCATGAGTTGGCATTTCCAGAAAATTTTTTCATTAGTTTGAGTCTCAGTCATAATAGAATCTTTCTAGGTACCAATTTTGGATCAATCATGGCTGTTTATATCATTAGCTGTCAATCATTCTGTATGTTTCGCATCTAGCTCAGAAAATTTACCCTGCTCCCAGCTTTCTCCAAATCGTGTGGCTGGTCACATAGGAATGTCTCTGAAATCCTCATGCAATGCATTATTTATTTCTGAAAGGCTTCATTAGGTCATGTAGGGAAGTCAGGTGATCACATCCATCTGGAAACCACCTGCATTAAACTTAAACTTTTCCCCTGGTTTGGCCTTTTCCAAGTTTTTAAACCACCTTAAGAACCTTCTATGTTCTCTGACAAAAGAAATCTTGTGTCCAAATATAAGTCCTCCCATTCCATTGCTGCAAGATATGTGCTTTACATTCAAAATGAACTTCATCTTTTCTTTACAAATAAAAGTTGGTTTGGTGTTAGGGTAGAGTTTTTAATGCAGCTCATATTGTAGATCTTACAGTCTTTGCTGATTGGCTTTAGCATCTAATTCATACAACCTGGTGTCCATGTCTAGAACATATTGGGCAGTCAATAAGTGCTTATTGAATAAACAACTGCTGCCCATGCATCTGCATTCCTATTACACACTAGATAATCTCTATGGGCATTTTAGCACTGCACTGGGGATTTTGGGGAGAAAAACATTTAAGGAAAAGCCTGTACCTTCTTGGAAATTTTCAGAAGAGGAAAAGGAGAAAAGAGGAACAAGAAGAGGAGGGAGAACTAGTGAAAGAGGAGAGAAAAATGTGGAGGAGAAACAATACAGAGCACAAGTTTTAAACAGTCTAGTTTGATGACTCGACATGTAGGCCCAGTGAACTCAGTATAAATAGTTAATCATCTGCTGCTTTAGGTGGGAATCTGATCCATAACAGATAGGTTAATGTTGAGGTCTGTTTAACCCATTTGGGTCTATATTCCAAGCAACACAAAAATCCTGGTAAGCTAAAAAGAGGTTTGTAAGATTCCAAAGATGACTGACTAACTTGGTTGATCAACATTATTTTCTCACTATACAAGCGTGGCAGTTAAACCAAAACTGATACACACCTTAGGAAATTTCACTTTTATGTTGTAATCCTTCTAGCATACCCTCGGAATATAATGGTGCCAGTTTTCCAAAGCAGATTAGACTGCTTAGAGCATGTACACATAAACACAGTTGCTATTGTCTCACTGAAGCTGTACTCAAGACTTGAGGCTGTAAGGAGATTGGGGATGGAACAATTAGGAACCTATATAGACACAACCAGAATACTGTGGCAATAGTATACGTGCACTTGTGTTCTCCAAAGTGAAGTGGCTACTTTTGTTTTGGGAACCATTCTGGAGATTCCTTGACATTTCTGCAGACATTACATTATAAACCATGTTTGTCATACTAGGATAGAACAGAGGTAAAGGAGTAGGAATATCTAATTAATAAAGTAACTGAGAAGGAGAGGGAGAAATTGAGAAAGAGAGAGAGAAAAAAAGAAATTGGGAGGGAAGGGAGAAGAGAAGAGAGAAAGAGAAAGAAAGAGAGAAGAGAGGACAGACAAAAAATCCATTCATGTATCAAATACTTGTTTGAAGTGTTATTGTAGGCCTTTACAATAGAATGGAGAGTAAGACAGATGAAATATCCTTGTCACCTGTGTTTTCTATTATAAAAAAGATAATAAAAGCAAATAAAAATATAAACAAAACAGAAGCTTCCAAATATTATAAATGTCATGGATACATACTAATCAGAAAAGGGAGATAGACATTAGGCCATTAGAGCAAATGTCATGATTTTACATAGACAAGTTTCAGGGAAGATTAAGCAAAATCTGAAGTATGTAAAATTAGACACTGAAAACAATTAGAGAAGAAATACTTGCAGAGGAAGAAGCTCTTTTTTATAGAACAAGAAATTGGCTCTGAGATCTTATTTAGAATGTTGAGGAAGAAAAGAGCCAGATATGGAGGCTCTCAATTGAAAACTTAAAGCATTTCCAGAAATATTGAGTTTTTGTTACCAAACAGCTACAAAAAGAGGTAACTGCTTGGGAAAGACTTACGTCAGATTAGATGAGCATGAAGTCCTTGTATTATGCAGGCAGGCTCTTATAAAAGGCAATTAGAATGAATGTCTTTGCTGCATAAGCCTCAGAGTTCACTGATAGTTATGTGGGTAGATCATAGATCAATGCCTAAATAACCTAGTCAAAATTCATCGATTCTTCTTAATGTGTCACTTGGTATACAAAGGTATTCCTAAGCATTTCTTCAATTCAACTTGGCCATAGTTTCAAAAGATAGGTGCAATTAATATCTTCACATTATGATGAATCAAATTAATTCAAAGAGAAGTCAAACATTTTGGCCATACAGTGACTGATCTGTAATTGTCAGGATGAAGCTTGCCCCTCTGTAGTGACAGCCTGCACTAAGTCATAGGACCTTCACTCACTTGTTGACTTTGATCTTTTCTAGTGATGTGATTAAGTCTATCAATTTTGGTTTCTCAAAAGACATCACTGATTTTATGGAAAATAACATGAAAACTAGGTGCATGCATATCTTATAAAGATATCACGAGGGATGGCCAGGTAGCTCAGTGGATTAAAGCACCTGCTTAGGCAGATGCAGGGAGAGGGGTTCAATACCCCACGTGCCATGCCAGCCCTGCCATCGTGGTGTTCTGATATAGCTACTGAGACTGGGTGTGGTGGCATGAGCCTGCAATCCTAGTGTTTGGGAGGCTGAAAACAGGAGGATTACTATGAGTCCAATCTGTTAGTGAGACCCTTTAGTAGAGTTTGTACTAAATACATAAAAATGATGTCACAAAGAACTCTCTCTATCATCTCTCAGATTTAGAAATCACATATAATTGTTCTTATCACAATATTCTATGTCTTTAGGGTTCATTGTGCTTTCCATAACTAAGTAAATTAGCACTAGAGCAAGGCAGACTAAAGAACATAGTCCTCTGGTGGCCTCTCTCACTCTAAGTCTATACTTTGGTGCTCCTGGGAGCATGTCCCAATTGTTTCATTTCTGCCTACTGGAACATGAATATTGATATGGCTTGATATTCCATTAGCTTCTCAAGGTATCAATTTGTATAACAGTTTCCCAGCTATACTATCCAGTAACTCAAATTTTCAAGATTTGCTATTAGTAAGTTTTTCTTTTATGAGATGCTCTTTTGCTTTATGAAAAGAGGTATGTGACTGATGACTGATTCTTGTTTCTGCATGAAAAGCTTTGACTTCATATTAGGAGTCCAGTATCATGGCGTTTCCAAAACATTTTGACATTCATCACCCAAGTTCAGGCTTTTGGTTGGAGTTGAGTAAGATATGCTTCACTACAATTTGCCTACTTCTTAACTTTAAGAAAATTTCTACTACTATTTCTTTTTCTCTATTTTGTATTTTTTTGAAGAATACAAAATAATAGAAAAAAAGTTAGAAACAATACAAAATTTCGTTAAGCCAAGTAATGGGAAATCAACAATGGCTGCTGGAGTATTATATAAATCAAATAAATTAATTTACTTAATGCAGCCATTTAAGTGATTTTGACAGTGACTATGAAGTATGGGCCTCATTTTTTTTCATATTATGTCTTGATAGACTTATTGTCATTGGTCATTCTCATGATCACTACTTCAATCATTAGCCTAATAATATAAACAAACATTATGTAAGAAAGAACCATCTTTGTGTGGTTCTTTCTATAAAAGATAAATTTGAGGTTTTTCTAGGTAAACAGATGTAACTACCTACCCCACTGGTAAATAAAATAAATCGGTCCTGCACATACAAACGTCGTATTGACTCACTGCTGTGAGAACCTGAAAGAGTAAATAAAATCTGAAAAGCACGATAGATACTGTGAAAGGGAAAGAATTTGTTCAGTTGGAAGGAAAAACTGGGATGATAGAATGGATGAAAGAAAGAAGGAAAGAAGGAAAAAGATATATTTATGTGTATATGCAAAATAGTTTGGATAATTGTACTGCTGACTTCTGCTGAATAGTCATTGAAAGGAGCAGTTAAGGCTTAATTGAGTTTTTTTATTCTCATTTTTTTCTTTTCAATTTCTTATCACTTTGTGTTATTGTTGTTCTGTTCTGTTTCTCATACCACTTTTGCAGGTCCATATTTGGTAAATGTAAACAACTAATTTGAAGCCCACTAGTATTTCTATAAAACATACCCAGTTTTGTATTTTTTTAAACTTTTGTTCAACTTTGTTGTCATAGCAATTGCTTATGTCAGTAGAAATTTTGTTTTAACTCATTTTTCTTGGCAATATGTCATCAGTTTTCCCATTTTCTTCTTCTTTTGTTCTTCATCTTCAAAAGAGAGGAAGCTGACTGCCACTTCTGGTCTGGTGACTCCCACCTCCTTGTGAAGAATAGTAGTCCCTCACAAAAAAGGGAAATCCAGGACACCTAGCTAGTTATTTTCTTTTCTTTTTCTTTCTTTTTTTATGGTTCTGGGGATTCGACTGAGGGCCTTACCAATACAACAGCCACAGCTACCTACCTGTTTTTAACATATCATTCATGTCCAATGTGGAAATGCTATGCTTTCCACTGAATTACTATTGCTATGGTAACATGTGCCACAGTCAAATATCAAGTTGATGTTTGCAGATTTGATTAGCTAATCATTTTTTTTAAATAACCTGTCAATGGCCGGGTGTGGCTGTGCACACCTGTAATCCCAGCACCTGGGAAGCTGCAGCAGGAGAACTGTGAGTTAGAGGACAGCCTGGACCACATAGCTAGTCTCAGTCTCAATGAATAAGTAAGTAACCTATTGAATAATCATGACAAAAGTCAGTCCAAATTAACTATATAGACAGTATTTTTCACATTGTATGTAGATATAATTTTAAATTAAACTAATCAGAACACTACAATGGCAGATTGGTAAGAATAGGCTAACTGATATAACAAACTCAAAATCTCAGTGACTGAACAGAATAAAGTATTTCATCCAACCATTTCAAAAAGGGCAGATTTCAGGCAAAAGGGGTCATATTGTATTCCCTTTAGTTATCGCAGGACCACAGGATCCCTTACATGTTTGCTTTCTCCTTCTCTGGGTTCATGAAGGAGAATTCTCTATATCAGTATTCAGCTGGAAGGCAGAGGAATAACACAAGAGGTGTGCACTATAGTGTTTTAACTAAAGTTCAAGCCGCCAATGCATTATATCACTATTGCACACATTCTATTGTCCAGAATCTGCCAGCACAAATCCCCTATTTTCAAGGCAAACTGGGAAATGTGTTTTTAACTCTATGTCCCACAGGAATGGAAAAAGTTTGATAGGTGGTTTTCATTGTCTGCCTTGGGTTGGGGAGATGGCTCAGCAGCATAAGCACCTGCCTGGCAAGTGCAAGGTCCTGAGCTTGATTCCCAGTACCAAACCAAACCAAACCAAACCAAACAAATCTGCCTTAAAAGGAACCACATAAAGATGGTTCTTTCTTACACAATGCTTGTTTATATTATTAGGCTAATGATTGAAATGGTGATCATGAGCATGACCAATGACAATAAGTCTATCAAGACATAATATGAAAAAAAAAAATGAAGCCCACACTTCAAAGTTACTGTTAAAATTATTTAAATGGCTATATTATGTAAATTAACTTATTTGATTTATATAATACTCTTGCATCTGTGAATGATTCTCTTCCTGGTTACCTATGCTACTTGTAACATAAAGCAGTAATAGCTAAAAAATATCTTCAATGATGTTTCATATTTGTTCAATATTCTGGCCTTCACATTTGACAAGATCTTTTGAAATGTGAAGAGTCTTGTATTCTTGTATTTTTTCATAATTTTATTGATAAACAAATAGCAATGAGACAGTTTCAAATAAAATCACTAGGACAGTTTCAGTAATTAACACACAGCATACATTCTTCTTAGTGGTTAATTGCTGTACAAGATGTGGACTTGAGATCCTATTTACAAACACCATTAGAACAAATCATTTATTCATTAAGAGAATGTAACTATATATCTATCCTAACCACTTTGAATACACAGATACAAAATGGACATTCATCTGTATCCCCTTTTTTTGTCAAGTTCCATTATTTGAATATTATAGGTATGTAAACTCAGCAAAATATTCTAAAAGAGTCCAGTAGCCCATAATAGCATTGGGTCTTCTGTTTAACTGGCAATGTCAGAAATTGTTGACCTGAGTCCCCCACAGCTCAACATAACAGCATGGCTTTACTTCCTATATTTCGTCTTCGTACTTTTCTACTGGATGATTAAGACCAAGGTAAAGCAGGACCTATGCAACAAGAGTTGTAGCTTTTGGGTGTGAGAAGGTCAGTGAAATCCCCTCAGGATTTATCCTGAGATCCTGTACCTCAGATTGTAGAACCTTTGTCAATGTCAGCCATGTGGATGAGTCACGGCCATTGCTTGGCCAATGTGCTCTCTGTGAAAGCCTGAGAGAGTGTCTTCTCCCCATGTGACTCTCCTTAGGCACACTCTACATCATCGATCACTTTCCTCTTTAGCCCCATAATCTCCTTCATCAGAAAATTTGGGACACTACCGAGTTACATGATGTTACAGTACAAATTCTCATATGTCCTGAGTCTTAATTGACCTTAGAAGATTAGGGCCAAAATGTTGGCTTTCCTTGCAGCCCTCCTTTTTCTTTAATTTTGGTCTGCAAACTTAGGTTGTATATGGTGAGATTTTTGGACTTATGTGCAAATATGAGAAGTATATAATTCTTTATCCTATTTTTAAAATATAATCTAATTTTTAAATCCTTTTTATCATATTATGTAGGGACTTAAAGTTCAGCATATCAATACTTGATTAAAAAATACCTGTTCCTTATGCCTAAGATGTTTGCTATGCAGACAGATAGTGAGGTTAAGCTTAATAGCCTAAGTTGTTTGATAATAACAATAAGCTTGTCTTCTGGATGGTTCTTATATTCTTATATTCTTCAAAAGCATTCTTCTATTGAAGAAAGATTTAATCTTGACTCAACATCATAGGACTGATTGGAGTACAAAAGATAAACCTGGAACTACAATCTTCAGACGTTAGCATATTTGTCATTAAATCTCTCCTCAGCATTTGTGCTATAAAAACAAATAGAGTAAATGGAGATTAACATCAAGTTCATTGGCCTACTCTGCCCCTACTTTCTGGATCTGGTAGGTACTATGAAGTTTTTACGGGCTAAATTAAATTAGAAATTTATAATTTTTCCTTCTGAACAATTTGTTTAGCTGGTAATACATATGAACATAAAATAATCCTCTTCCCTTCAAAGCCTTCTTAATGATGTTTACACACAAAAATGATTTTCAGAATTATTAGGAAAAAAAGACATTTGTAGTGGCTTACTCAAGTTGGTCTGAAGGACCGTTACAAAACCTAAATACATAGTTTGGATCAGCATTGACATTTTAGATTCTACTTTACTCCTTTGAGGATTGCCTGTTTATGGTTTGGAAGAAAACACACAGAGGCATTCAAATCTAATACTGTACAAAATGTTTTTGAAAGTATTAAAGTAAATCTACCCACTGAATGTCTCATTGAAATATAAAATTTTTCTGTAGATGAAAAAGCATTTATCTTTTTAGTTTCTGCGGGCCCAAATGCTCATCTTCCAGTAAAAGACAGAATGCAAATAGATTTTTACTTGGATGGAAATAAAGATGCTTACCACCGGTGGAGGAATGGGATTAAAAGGATATGGAGAGAAAATATCTCCAGGCCCACCCACTGTGAGAATGGACTCAGCTGGATCCAATAGTAGGAGTCTAAGTCTAAAACCAACATGACAAGAAGCAGCAAAATAAATGAAACCTTGGACTGCATTCCTGCCCACACACAGGCAACTGCTATGGAAAGAATCACCGAACTAACTGGCATCTGATAGTCTGTATATTAAGAGAATCAGGAGATGCTTTCTGGTTTATATTCAGTTTAAATACTATTTTTCTTCTCCTACATTATAAAACTAGAAACATATTAGTCAAAAGCCTGTGGTATTTGTATTCATGGAGAAATTCTAGAAAATCTGAAAAGAAATAAAACCAGTAAATAAGCATCAGTAAAAAGGTTACATTTCTTTAGTCATTGTTGTAAGAATTATGTGTGTGATATTTAAAAATGAAAGTTATAGCACAGAAAAGCTATCTCCATTGTTAAGAGGTGTCATATCTTTTGTGTTTGTTTGTTACTCCATTAAGAAAGGCTCCTGATTTATTAACTTGTATGCTGTAATAAATCTCACATGTTTAAACACTGGTAACTGATAACTCTAATGATTAATAGCTCATTGAAATTTGTTGTATTAAGTTGTAAGTATGGTCTTGTTCTGCTTTGTATTTCTCCCAGAAAATACTATTGGACATTTCATTTCACATAGCCAAAGTGCAATATAGAGTTGTTGTAATCAACAGTAAGAGAACAGTCATGACAGCTGCACCTTAGATACTGTAATCACTCTTTTCTGACCTGTTTGTTTCGGGCCAGTTTGTCATTCGGAGATATGGGAAGACCAAGATGTTTAATTTCAACAAACGATTATCTTAGGAACAAATATGCAAATATTTGCTATGAAAATATTTAATATGCTAATATATAATTCTGAGTATATCTTTTTTCAGTCAACATCTGCAAAAATATCATAGCAAGAATTAAGGCTTCATGTTATTGGGAGGAAGAACCCTAAAGCAAGCAAAGCTACAAGGAAAAGTGAGCAAAACTAACTGTCTTTTAGGACTTACGGAAATTAACCAAGAGCTTGCAACAAGATGGGGATTATTCATTAAAAACCCCAGCTAAATCTCATTTAAGAATAATAAGCTTTGTAGCTTTGTGACATTTGTCTTGTCCCCTCCCATTCCCCTTCCCCAGTTTTGTAAAGTCCTCAAAAACCAGCACTCTGCCATCATCATGAAAGCCAGCAGCCTTGTAGACACTGAAAAGGAAAGAAAAGGGCATGAGCTCCTCTGAAGTTTCTATCCCAGACAACTGTTCTTCCTTAACCTGTCAGGAAAATCCTTGAAAATCCCTCTCAAAAGGTTATTCTTTATTTGACCCAGTTCTGAGCTTCCACAATGTGAATAGCCTTCCCCCTGGGACATCTGTCAAAAACAGAGACAGCTATTTATTTAACATCACAACTGTTTGGAACTTTGAAAACAGTTGGGGTAAACAACCAGTTAAGCAAACCACTTAAGGGAAAAATCTGTGGGATAAAGTATTCTTAAGAGGTTTTTAAAAATTTTGACAAGTTTCTAAGAAGCTAGAAAGTTAGGCAAATATGTGCTTAGAGAGCAGTGGAGAAGACCCTCTGCTTTCATTTCTGGTTGAAATCAGGAAGTGGAGACTAACGCAGAGTTGTAAACTGCCTGTCTGAACACTGAGGGCACACCTCAACACACACTCATGTACACACACACACACACACACACACACACACACACAGTCATACCACAGACATTTCAGCAAGTCAAAGAGTGAGATATGTATGGCTCTTTAAACAAAACTCTGCCTAATCATTAGCTGATGACCAGTTGAGTAAAGATTAGAAAACATAGTAAAGAATATAGATTTTTCAGAATTATTTCAATAAATAAGTTGAACAAGTAAACAAAAATATGAAACAATGAGAGCAACTAATTCTAAGGAAGATCTGGTTTCCAAGGGTGGTACATCATCATCTAACCTGCCTAGATTCTTAAAAACTGTTATAAGGGATGCTAAAGAACCCAGAAGTGTGTCCTATACAAGAGGGGAGAGGAGTGAGTAGAAACTGTATGCAGAGAATCCCACATTTATTGGGATTAACTAGGAAAGTTGCATGAGTTGCGTAGTCTAGACTTTAATCATTTCCTTTCAATATATTAGGAAGACCAGATTATAAAAAAATAAAAAGGAACTATCACTAAAGAGGTAGAATTTGTGTGTGTGTGTGTGTGTGTGTGTGTGTGTGTGTGTGTATGTGTGTGTGCAGGGTCTCACTACACAGCCCAGACTCATAGTTATCCTTCTGATTTTTGCTTCCCTAATGCTTGGATTACAGGTGGGCGCCACGACGCCCAGATTCCATTGCCAGCTCAGCACACATGGGGGCGGGGCCAATGTGGCACGCAGAGCCAGGGATGGAGCCCTGGCCCCTGCACTTACCTAAGCAAGTGCTTAGTCTGCTGAGCTGTACCACCGGCCCTACAATTCTTTTTTTAATTTATATTTTTAATTTTTTGCCAGCTCGGGATGCCTTAAGGTCAGGTCCGGTAAAGCACGAGGATCTGGGGATAGAGCCACAGAATTCTGAGCCTGACTGCTTTGCACAAGCAGGCACTTAACCAACTGCGCTCAGGGGCAGTCCCCCAGAATTTTTATAAAAGAAACTAAACAAACCCAAATTGAAAATACAATAAATGGAATGAAATATTTAGTTGAGGGGCTCAGGAGAGAATTCAGCTTACAAAAGATTGATCAAAGAAGATTATATAGATTGAGCAAAGGGGAGAAAAATATTGGCATTATTATTATTTTCTTTCTTCTTCCAATTTTACATGCACATAGCTGGTAACAGAAATAACTGGTTGGAAGACAACACTATGGATTACAACAAATACTGTGATATTCATATGATTTTACTAAGTGAAATTCTATGTCACTTGTAATCATGTTCTCTTTTAATTCTAATTTGTACAAAATTGAAAAAAATTAAATATGTATATATTAAAATATTAATAATAGTGCTCAGGAAAAGACAAAAAAAATTTAAATGGATATGAAAATAAGCTACCAAAAGTTAAAATGTTGTACTAGAAAGTATCTATTTAATACAAAACAATGTTAGACTAGGACACAGCCCAAGCCTAGGCCCGGCGAGTGTGTGGGAGACCTTTGGGCTCTCCTGCAACGCGTTGGACCTCTGTGGACTAAACCCAGGCCACGTGAATGAGACCCTCCGCCCCACTCTCCGTACCCTTCCACCCCTCCGTAGCACCGGGAGGCCCGCCCAGTGAGTGAGAACTTCTGCGGCTCTCTTGAGATCCCCCAGACCCAGCCCAAGCCCAGACCCAGCGAGTGTGCGGGAGAGCTTCCACGCTCCCCTGCACCCCCTGAGTCCCTGAAGAACCAGCCCAGACCACGCATACAAGCCTGGGGTGAAACTCTGCAGCTGAAGTCCCAGAACCACCTAAGTAATCCAGGAGTAGAAAATCTTGCAGAGGGACAAAACGGGTTCACTTCCAAGGGCTGCAGCAGGAAGGAGCTGAGCACAACAGCTAGACCCAAGCAAAGAAAAACTGGATGAACTGAAACTTAATAGATCTGCATCCAAATTTCAGTAGGTGCTATGGTTATAACTGCACCAAACCTCTACACCAAAGGTGAGAGGACATTGCTATACAAAATGACAAGAGAAGGAGCAAAATGCAGTCTCAGGTCCTGAGCCCACTCAGAACAAGTGCAGAGGACACTAGCACAGAAGAAAAGAAACAAGTGAAGAAAGGTATAGAAAATAACTCAGATCAGAAATAACCTCTGAAATGAAAAAAGAAATCTCTGAATTAAAAGTGTCTGAAGTAAAGTATCAAATGCAGAAACATATAGAAGAAATCAGATCAGAAATAATCTATGTAGTAAAAGAATTAGTAACTGTTTCTCAAGAAGACACTGATATATGGGGCCAAAGAGGAAAGTGATCGATGATGTAGAGTGTGCCTAAGGAGAGTCACATAGAGAGAAAACATTCTCTCAAGCTTTCACAGAGAGCACATTGGCCAAGCAATGGCCATGACTCATCCACATGGCTGACACTGACAAAGGTTCTACATTCTGAGGTACAGGATCTCAGGATAAATCCTGAGGGGATTTCACTGACCTTCTCAGACCCAAAAGCTACAACTCTTGTTGCATAGGTCCTGCTTTACCTTGGTCTTAGCCATCCAGCAGAAAAGTATAAAAATGAAAGTAAGAAGTAAAGTCATGGTGTTATGTTGAGCTGTAGGGGACTCAGGTCAACAATTTCTGACATAAAGCAGAAGACCCAATACTATTATGGGCTACTGGACTCTTTTCGAGTATTTTGTTGAGTTTACACACTTATAATATTTAAATGATGGAAATTAACAAAAAAGGGGATACAGATGATTGTGC
This sequence comes from Octodon degus, assembly GCF_000260255.1. Classification (NCBI taxonomy): domain Eukaryota; kingdom Metazoa; phylum Chordata; class Mammalia; order Rodentia; family Octodontidae; genus Octodon; species Octodon degus. The sequence goes on from NW_004524715.1 coordinate 3,085,776, forward strand.
ATTTTGTATCTGTGTATTCAAAGTGGTTAGGATAGATATATAGTTACATTCTCTTAATGAATAGAACGATTCGTTCTAATGGTGTTTGTAAATAGGATATCATGTCTGCATCTTGTACAGCAATTAATCACTAGGAAGAATGTATACAATGTGTTAATTATTGAAACTGTTCTACCAGTTTGGTTTGAAACTGTCTCATTGCTATTTGTTTCTCAATACATTTATGAAAAAAAAAAAGGAAAGCAGATTTTGAAATTTGGAGCCGTGCATCAAGTGGTACATGCCTGTAATTCAGCCCTGAGGAGTCTGAGTCAAGAAGATCATTGTAAGCTGAAGACCAACCTGGGCTATACAGTGAACTCAAGATCAGCCTGAACTGCATAGTGAGATCTCATCTCAAAAATGACAAAATGTAAATAAATAAATAAAAAGAGATTATGAAATTTGAAAATTAATTAATAAATAAATATATGTAAAATGTTTTTAAAAAACTAACTAAAAATGTGGGATACAAATGAATGACCATTTTTATCTGTGCACTCAAAATAGTTAAGGTAGATATATAGCTACATTCTCTTAATTCAATGAATAGAGAGATTTGTTCTAATAGTCTTTGGGACAGGAAATCATGTCTGTATCTTGTACAGTGAATAACCACTAAGATAGCAATATGCAATGTATCAATTATTGAAAATGTGCTAATAATTTGTTGGGAAACTGTCTCATTGCTATTTGTTCCTCAATAAAATTATTTAAAAAAAAGAAGAAGACACTGATAAAAAATAGAGGAGATTAGAAAAGTGATGGATTGCTAGAGAAAACAAATAGAACACAATTAAGGGAAAACCCATCAGAATAATGGCAGTCTTCTCTTCACAAACTATGAAGGCAAGAAGAACATGGAGCAGAATACTTCAAATCCTCTATGAAAACAAATTCCAGCACAGACTACTATACTCTGCAAAACTCTTGCAAGTATAATGGGGAAGTGAAATACTTCCACAAAAAAGAACAACTAAAGAATTTCATGATGTCAAAGTCAACCATACATAGACTACTAAAAGATGTTCTAGAAAGGGACAAAAATGATCAGAATTCCATGAACGAGAACAGAAGGAACTCACTAAATAGGGCAAACAATTAAACACAGGAGAAAAAGGAGTAAACAACAGTAGGTAAATAACATGTCAAATGTAAACCAATACATCTCAATTATAACCATCAATGTACATGGACTCAATTCACCAATTAAAAGAAACAGACTGGCACAGTGGTTTAGGAAACACAATCCAACAATATGCTGCATACGAGAAACACACTTAACTCATGAAGAAATTCATAGGCTAAAAGTCAAAGGATGGAAAACAATACTACACACCCAAGCAACTCAGAAAGAAGCACAAGTAGCAATCCTGTTCTCAGACAGTCTCAACCTTAAACCAAGAATGATCAAACAAAATAAAGAAGGCCACTATATGCTGGTTAGGGGAAAAATTCAAGACGAAGCAATAACACTTAAAAATATCTATGTGCCAAACATGGGAGCACCCAACTATATAAGATGAATCTTAATGGACATTAAAAATCCAATATCCAACACTACAACCTTGACAGGAGACATTAACACCTCCTTTCCCCAAAAAGATAGGTCAAGCAGACAAAAATTAACAAAGAAATAACAGAACTAAACCAGAGTTTGGAACAAATGGACTCAGTGGACATATACAGAGTGTTCCACCCAAACACAGCTGAATACACATTTTTTTCAGCTGCCATGGGTCATTTTCTAAAATAGAACACATACTTTCCATAGGTCATACTTAAGTGTATGCAAGGAAACAGAAATTATCCCATGCATATTATCTGACCACAGTGCAATGAAACTGGAAATAAATGACAAAGGAACCATCCAAAAAATCCATAAATCCATGGGAAATAAACAACACTACTCAGCAACCAATGGGTCACAGATGAAATTAAACAAGAAATTGAACAATATCTACAATTCAATGAAAATTCAAGCACAATTTAGCAGAATTTATGGGATACAATCAAAGCAGTTCTCAGAGCAAAACTTACAGCTGTGAACTCACACATTAGTTAAACAGAAAGGAAACACATAAATGCCCTAATGGTGCACCTCCAAAACCTAAAAAAGGAAGAGCAAACCAAATCCAGAGTCCAAAGATACGAAGAAATCATAAATACTAGAGCAGAAATTAATTCAATTCAGACAAAGAAATGGATCACAGAATTAATGAATCAAAAAGCTGGTTCTTTGAAAAATTAAATAAAATTGATAAGCCCCTAGCTAATCTCATCAAAAAGAGGAAAGAAAAAATTCAAATACAAGCAATAAGGAATGAAGGGGGTGTAACTACCATAGAACCAATGGAAACTCAGAAGACTGTCAATAGCTACTTTGTGAACCTTTAATCTCACATAGTAGATGACACAGAAGAAATGGACAGATTCCTAGAAAGGTACAACTTACCAAAACTGAATCAAGAAGACATAACATTTCTCAATAACCCAATAACAGCCAATGAAATAGGAAATGTAATAAAAATCCTACTGACAAGAGAAAAGTCCAGGTCCTGATGGATTCACAGCTGAATTCTACAAGAAATTTACACAAAATATAATCCCTATATTCCTCAAACTCTTCAATGAAATTGAAAAGGAAACAACCTCCCAATATCATTCCTGGAGGCAAGTATTATACTGATACCAAAACCAGGGATAGATGCAAGTAAAAAAGAGAACTATAGGCCAGTCTCCATCAGGAACATATATGCAAAAATACTCATTAAAATCCTAGCAAATGGAATGCAGCAAATCATCAAGCAGATCGTATACCCTGATCAGGTAGGATTCATCCCAGAGATGCATGGATGGTTTAATACACACAAATCTATAAATGTAATACACTATATCAATAGAGCAAAATCTAAAAACCACATGATCATCTCAATTGATGCAGAAAAAGCTTTTGACAAAGTCCAACACTTATTCATGTTCGAAGTCCTACAGAACATTAAAACAGATGGCCTCTACTTCAATCTGATAAAAGCCAACTATGGCAACCAAATGGCTAATATAATTCTAAATTGGGAAAAATTGAAATCTTTTACTCTTCGATCTGGTACAAGACAGGGATTTCTCTCAATAAAATTATGGGGAAAAGGACAGGGATTTCCTCCTTCACCACTCTATTCAATATAGTTCTGGAATCATTAGCTAGAGCCTTGAGACAAGAGAGAGAAATAAAAGGAATGAAAATAGGTAAAGAAGTTAAATAATCATTATTTGCAGATGCCATGATATTTTACTTGGAAGACCCAAAGAACATCAACGAACAGCTACTAGAATTGATACATAAATTCATTAGCATAGCAGGATACAAAGTCAATAGCCAAAAGTCAGTAGCTCTCCTCTACACAGAAAATGAACATACTGAGAGGGAAATTAGAGAAACAATACATTTTATAATAGCACAGCAGAACATTAAGTACATTGGAATTAGTCTAACTAAAGAAGTTGAAGAACTTTTCAAGGAAAATTACAGTACTCTGAAAAAAGAGAATGTAGACAATTTCAGAAAATGGAAAGATATTCCCTGCTCCTGGATAGGAAGAACCTACATTGTGAAGGTGGCCATACTCCCAAAATTGCTGTACTGATTTAATGCAATCCCTATCAGACTACCATCAA
>NW_004524715.1:3089629-3091344 GCF_000260255.1 Octodon degus
ACAGTTTCTGAATTGAAATTATACTACAAATCTACTGTGGTAGAATAAGCATGGTACTGGCAATAAAATAAGCCTGAGGATCAATGGAATATATTGAAAGATACAGAGTCCTCTATGAACACACTCAGTCACCTTATCTTTGACAAAGGGGCCAAACATACTCACTTGAAGAAAGATAGCCTCTTTAACAAATGGTGCTGGAAAAACTGGCTCTCTACATGCCGAAAACTAAAACTTGACCCAGGTCTATCACCATGCACAAAGCTAAAGTGAAAGTGGATTAAAAACCTAAACATTAAAACAGAAACATTACATCTACTGGAAGAGAAAGTAGGAGGAACTCTTGAAGACGTAGGGGTAGGCAAAGAATTAATGAACAAAAATCAAATTGCACGGGTGATACTTGAAAGAATTAACAACTGGGACCTCCTCTTATTAAGAATTTTTTGCACGTCAAAAGGAATTACCAACAAAGTGAAAAGACAAACCACAAATTTGGAAAAAATCTTGACTAATAAGCACTCAGACAAAGGTCTGCTCTCTAGAATTTATAAAGAACAAAAACCATAAGGACCCAAAAATTTGAAGCCCCAGTCCAGAAATGTGCATCCAAGATGAACACACACTTCTCAGACATGAAATTAAAGAAGCGATTAAATATATGAAAAAATGCTCCACATCACTAGACATCTGTGAAATGAAAATTAAAACAACACTGAGATACCATATCAACTCACAAAAATGGATATCATAAAGAAATCACCCAACAATAAATGTTGGAGAGGCTGTGGTGAAAACGGAACATTTCTCCACTGCTGGTGGGAATGTAGACTGGTGCAACCATTATGGAAATCAGTGTGGAGAATTCTAAAAAACCTAGGACAAGAAATCGCATTCAAACTAGCTATCACCCTACTGGGAATTTTCCTGGAGGAACTGAAAACCTCATATCATACTGATATATGCGTACCTATGTTTATAGCAGCACAATTTGTGATAGCCAAATCTTGGAAACCACCAAGATGCCTATCACCTTAGGAATGATTGAAAAAGATGTGATACTTTTATACAATGGAGTATTACTGAGCTATAAAGTATGATAAACTTGAAGCCTTCATATTTAAGTGAATGCCACTTGAAGATATACTCAAAAGTGAAATAAACAAGACCCACATGTGTAAATATCCTATAGTCTCCCTAGTATAACAACTCAAAAGACGAAATACAAATAGAAAGGTATAACACAAATAAAAGGAAAGCGAGAACTTCAGGCTTGGACAATGAGGAGAGGGCAAGGAGAAAAACTGGGAAGCATGACAGGTGAAAGCCATACATTTATATGCACAAGATGGGTATGGCAAGGATCCTGAGAATCTGCAACACGTTTTTGAAACTTGAAGTTAATTGGTAGGATTCTCACTCTATTTATGCTGATAGCCTTGAACTAAGCATCTTCACTGAAGATAGCAATGTGTAATGGTAGCTTCATGCTTGGAATGCCTGCCGTTCTGGTCTTGTAAATACATACTACTTGTCATGATGAACCAATCACTTCCATACTGTCTCTCAAATATGTGCTTGTTTTTTTAAAAAGGGCAATAAATTAAAACAAGAGACGGAAAAAAAATATCACAGGACAGTCCTGTCACAATGCTCTATATGGTTAGATTTATTAATTTCTGTGTAAAATTATGTAATTGTTTATTTATATTTTT
>NW_004524715.1:3093129-3094216 GCF_000260255.1 Octodon degus
AGACAAGATGAAGTTTAAAATTAATTATTACCCAAAAATGCATGATGCAAAACCAATGAAACTATAAGGAGAAATTATCAATTCTATATTAATAGGTAGTGTTCCAATATCCCATTATGAGTAATGAATACAATTAGACAGAAAATCAGTAAAGAAATATATTTGAATTATACTAAACTAACTGTACCTACCAAATATTTGTAAAACACTACCTAGAAGAGTAGAGTATACATTCGTCCCATATCCTATGAAGCAGATTCACTGTGAATGACCAATCCCAGGGAAAGGCTTTTACAGTATGGAGGACAGCAAATAAAGTCATCACATCAACACCAGGAGTGGGAGTCAAACATTTTCGTTTACAACATCTTGAGGAGCAATTTTTACCACTTGCTCAAGTCTGGTAAGATAGAATAATAATAGAAATTAAGGGGCCAGGGAGATGGCTCAGTAGAATAAGTACTTCCCTGGCAAGTGCAAGGGCCTGAGTTCAATCCCTGGTTCTGCCACAAAAAAAATAAAATAAAATAAAACAAAACTTAAGAAATTAAGCAAAGCAGTGATAGTACCCACATTGGGGCAGAAAGGGACAACAGAAGCCCAGGAAATCCCTTAGAGCCCAGGACAGTAGCCCAGAGTAGATGGACTCTAATTTCCAGGCGCCTCATGTCCAAACAGAGCCCAGGGACCTCCTGCCAAGGCACTGTGATCTGGGGGCTCTTGGCAGCTCACTGCTCTCCAGCCAAAGTGTTGCAGACATTCTATGTTCTGTTCTAGGAAGGATGGCAAAGGAATCCAGGCTGTACTACACAGCTACTTCTTAAGGTGTTGCATTCCTACTTCATTCCACTGTTACTCTGAGAAGCAAAGGTAAGAAGAGGAGAAAGGCCTAGGCCATCCAAGGCATCTGAGGACCTGGTCTGCAAGGAAGCACAGAGCATTCTATAGGACAGAACTAACATAAGTCCATGAAACAAATGTCAAAAAATTTAAAAAACTAAAATCATAAAAAAAACAAATAAAATCATACCAGCCAAATTCCACAAGTACAATAAAACAAAATGAGAAATTACTAAGGAAATTATGT
>NW_004524715.1:3099617-3124415 GCF_000260255.1 Octodon degus
GAGGTCCACAATTTCTGACATTGCCAGTCAAGCAGAAGACCCAATACTATTATGGGCTACTGGACTGTTTTAGAATATTTTGCTGAGTTCACACACCTATAATATTCAAATGATGGAACTAAACAAAAAAGGGGATACAGATGAATGTCCACTTTGTATCTGTATATTCAAAATGGTTCAGATAGATATATAGTTACGTTCTCTTAATGAATGGAGGGATTTGTTCTAATAGTGTTTGTAAACAGGATATCATGTCTGCATCTTGTACAACAAATAACCACTAGGAAGGTTGTATGCAATGTGTTAATTATTGAAACTGTCCTACCAATTTGATTTGAAACTGTCTCATTGCTATTCATTTCTCAATAAAATTATGGAAAGAAAAAAATAAAAAAATAAATTAAACTTCAATAAATAAAGTCCATCCATTGAAAAATAAGAGGCTTGGGTGTTGGGCAAAAATAATGTGTCATTTTTCAACCTCACGTTATCACAAAGATTATAGCTGGCAGATGGAGGAAGAAGTTTCCACCCTTGCCTCCTTAACCTAGTGCACAACTAGTGAACTGCAGTCTCTGAAATGGTAGATAGTCAGAAGTTGAGGCCTCCCTGGACAGGACCTTGTATATATTAGCATTCTTAGCCCAAGTGCCTTCCTTAGAGACTCTTTATCCAGGAAGTTCATCAGAGATTTTCCTTAAGTGATGCTAAATAGACTTTTTATTGAGGAACAGAAAGGGGAAAACCCAAAGTTTCTTTCCTTCTGTAGGACTCAGTCCTCAAAACTTTCCACTGCAAGATCTTTGCCTGTCCTTTCACCCAGTGCCCAGATCTATAAAACAACCAGAGCCTTTCTTCAGAGACCACTTAACAGTGAAATGATTTCCATGTCTGTGCATAGCTACTGGACCCTTGACTAGTGCCATTCTGAGGCTGGGGGACTAGGGGGGTAGACTGTGGAGTGGGAAGTGATCAGTATTTTCTCTGGGTTAGCATCTTGCACACTGGCTATTCTGACATCTAGCAGCTCACTTGTCTGACTTAGCTGAGTTTCTAACAGAAAGTGTCAAAACTATTAAAGTTTTGCCTGGATAGATCAATAAAAAGGAGAGAATACCCCGATTACTAAAATCAAGAGCAAAAGAGAGAGCTTAACTACCAATATCATAAAAAAAATTATAGCATACAAACAGCAATCTTGTTCAGCCTAGAATCCCTTTCTGCACCCCTGCCAAGGTGGGAGCTGGAGTCAGTAGTCTTGTACAACTTTGTTGTACAGTTTGTGCCTCTTCTTGATTGTGGAGCCCAGCTAGGTCTATCCAGCTGAGGATTGTAACCTACCTACCATGCCCAACTGGAATACACAGACAAGAAATCTACCAGATCATGGACAACCACCATCAATTCTTCTCATTTCTCACGAGCTCCACCCACTTCAGAGTACAACTTCTGTCTTTATCCAATCAGAGACCTCAGCAATAAATCTTGCCCCCTAACCTCGAACTGACAGTAACTGGGCTTGATTGTGGATTCAAAGCAGTTATCCTGTTTGGAAACGGTGGTCTCACCTCTATTAGAAGCTCAGTTGGAGCCCCAACTGAACTGGAAATCCAGCCAAAAGTTTCCTTATCATGGAAACTAAATAGAAGCTTCAACCAATATCAGAAAACAGGCATTGGTCATGCTCAACTACAGAGCCTGACCTCAAATCCCAGTTGCAAGTATGAGCTATCTGCTAGCCCCACTAGCACTCCAGCACTAAGTGAATTGTGAAGATCTACCTGTATAGAAATGAATCTGTCAGTCCAGTAAAAGTAGTTCATGTCGTCAAACACACATAAACTAATCCAAGGATCATGAAGAGTCAGAGAAACTTGAAACCATCAAAGGAAGCGAAACTGTAATAATTAACTCTAAAGTAACTGAGATCAATGAACTCTCTGAAAAAAAAAACAACCTCTCTTAGAGAAATGCAGTGAATCTTAAGAAAACTCATATAGATAGCAGCACAAAAAAAGAAAGAAAAGAAAAGAAAAATATGTGAACAAAATGGGTAGGTTCAAAAAAGAAAGAAATTTTTAAAAGTCCAAATGGAAATTTTATAGATGAAAAATACAGTGGGTGAAATTAAATATTCAACAGAGATCTTCTATAGACTACTACTTGATCCAACAAAGGAAAGGATCAGTGAATTATAGGATAAGTCATTTGAAATTGACCACTCAGATGGAGAAAAAGAAAAAACTAATAAAAAGAGTAAGAACTTTTAAGAAACCATCAAGTTAACCATATAGCTAAGAAGCAGAAGAAAGGAAAAACAAGGAACAGAAAACTTGTTTAAAGAAATGATGGCTGAAAACTTCTCAAGTCTGTAGAAAAAAAATGGGCATTTGCTTTGTGAGACATAAAATATTCAAATTAGTCAGCACAGAAAGTTTTACTCTAGGGAAAATTTAATTTTCAGAACACAAACTCAGAATGTTGAAAGTATCAACAGCACAAACACATACAGGTGAATCCCACACACGCCCAACTCATATACTCAGAAATCTTTGAAAGACAAGAGAGAGCAGAAGCATATTTTCAAAATGTAAAAAGAAAAAAAAATTGAACAATCAAGAATACTATCCCCAGAAAAATTTCCTATAAAAATGTAGAGATATGTTCATACACAAATAAAAGTTGAAAAGTTTTTTATCAGTATAGCTTCTCTACCAGAGATAAAATGGAAGTTATTCAGATTAAAATGGAAAGAAGCAAGAAGAAATCAGCTATCTTATTAAAGCATAAATTATGCTGGTAAAGGTAAACACATAAACAAATACAGAAAAGTGTAACACAGGGGCATGTAAAGCACTTAACATAAGATCACCTAACATTAAAACTGAAAGACAGGACTGGGGAGATAACTCAGAAGAATAAGTGCTTGACTGACAAATACAAGGTCCTGAGTTCAATCCCTGGTACTGAAAAAATAATAACAATAATAATAAATAAATAAAATAAAAATAAAACTGAAAGATAAAATAGAATAATCCTAACCATAAAATGTTGCAAACAAATATGTAACATTGAAGAAATATATTCTTTCTTTCTTTTTTTTTTTTTTTTTTTGGCAGAGCTGGGGATTGAACTCGGGCCCCTGAGCTTGCCAGGCAAGTGCTTATTCAACTGAGCTATCTCCCATCCCCAGAAGAAATATATTCTAACATTAACAATAAAGGGTAGAGGAAAGGAAAGGAAAATGGGGCTTTGCACAAATCAAAATTATTAGCTTGAAACAGGTTGTTGTAAAAAAAAAAAAAGACGGTTTTATGCATACCACATAATAGATGCAAACAAGATAATGAGAGATAATTGCATCACTACAAATATCATCAAGAAAGGCAAAAAGAGAGGAATTAATGAGCTACATAACAGAAACAAGCAGAAAAGGATATTACTTTCATAAATCCTATCAATAACTACTGAAATCTACATGGATTAAGATTAGCAACCTACAAATGATAGATTTTAAGACTGAAAAAATCCAGCAATATTTCCTCCATAAATATTTTGAATTTAAAGACATATATAGACTGAAAATTAAGGTTAGAAAAGGATATTCCATCCAAGTGGTAATCAAATGAGGACTGAGGGGGGCTATATTTACAGCAAATAAAATAGACTGGAAGTCCTTATGAATCACAAGCAATGAAAGCGTCATTATTTGATGATAAAGGAATCAATTCATCAAGAAGATGCCACAACTGGAAATACCTAAACATCAAAGATGATATCCTAAGTATATAAAACAAGTAAAATGCTAACAGAACTTAAAGAAATAAAGAGCAATAAAACAATAGTAAATTATTGCCCTACTTTTTAACAATGAATATGTCATACAAACAGAACATGTATAAAGATTTGAACAATGGTATAGATCAAATGGATCTAAAACAGACAAATATAGAACAAAGCACTTAATAGCACCAGAATACATATCCTTCCCTAATGCACATAGGACATTCTCCACAATAGATCATTTATGAGGCCACAAAATGCATCTTAAACAATCTTAAGGGATGCAACTATATGTCTTCCTATGTTAAATCTAGTATATTTTTTCAATTAAAATGCTATGAAAGTAGAAATCAATAACAAGAGGAAAATTGGAAAATCATCAAATATATGGAAATTAAACACTTCTAAAGTGAATACAAAAAAAATTGAGTAGAAATAAAAATGTCACAAAAAAAATAAGCATAAAATACACTAAAACTCATGAAATGAAGCAGAAGCATTCCCAAGAAGAAAACTCATAAACAGGGAAAACAAAAGGCCAAACAAAAGCCTCAAAAGCCATTCTAATTTATACATGAATGGACTAGAAAAAAAGAATGAAGGGAGCTGAAAAGTCATGGAGGGAAGAAAATAATGAAGACTGGAGCAGGAACAAAACCAAAAACAAAAAGACAATAAAACCAAGGAAGAGGAGATCAATGAAGCTAAGAGTTGGCCATTTAAGTATATAAAGAAAGTTGACAAACCTTCAGCTAGACTAGCTGCAAAACAAAAGTACTCAAATAAAATTACAAAGCAAAAGGGAACATTACAACTGATACTACAAACCGAAGAATGATGAGACTACAATGAGCAATTATAAGAACAAAGTGGATAATCTAGAACAAATGGGTAAATCCTAGAAGCTTACAAACTACCACTACTGAATCAAGAAAAAATGAAAGGCCTAAACAAACTAATAATAAATAACAAATTTGCATCAGTAATCAAAAACCTCCCAATAAGAAAAAGCACAGGACCATACGGCTTCTTTACTATATTCTTGTGAAAGTTAAGTAGAGTTAAAGGCAATCCTTTTCAAGTCATGATAAAATTTTGAAGGATTCAGATACTTCCAAGCTCCTGAGGTTACATTGTCCTGATACCAAAGACAGAAAAGAACACTATAAAAAAGAAAGTCACAAACCAATATCCCTGATTAATTTACATGCAAAATTGCAAAAATTATCAAAAAAACTAATAGTCAGCAAAATTTAACGCAATGATCGTTAGTATAATTCACTGGGATTTATCCCTGAGATGCAAAGAAGGTTCAGTGCATGTAAATGAATAAATATTTCAGACCATATTAAGGAAATGAAGGAGAAAGTTACATGATCAATTAAATTAATAGAGAAAATACATCTCTAACAGCCTTTCATAGTACAAATTCTCAACAGGGGGCACAGAGGAACATACCTGAACCCATCAAGTCCATTGTCCTCCCAAAGCCTCATGCACCCATAGATGGGGTTTTGGGGGAGGTGCTTGTCTCATGGGGGCATGATACTCATGGACGGATTAGCCTATTAAGGCATTTACAGGTGAATGTGGTTTGGGAGGTGAAGCCAGAGAGAAGGCGAATCAAGAGTGTGGAGTGGGTCTGTCTCTTTCCTGCTCCTCCTCTGATCTCTTGCTCTCTCTGCTTCCTGACTGCCATGTTATATGCAAGCCTCCTCTATCATTCCCCTGTCCTGTTTTAGAGACAGCTGACTATGGACTCTACAATCTGTGAGTTGTGATAAATTTTCTTTCTTTAACTTTCAGTTGTCAGGTATCCCAGTGATGAGAGAGCCAAAATATCTTGAGGAAGGACAACCCTGGGGGTATCATGCTTCCTGCTTTTAAACTATATTATAGAGTCATAGAAATCAAAACAGTATTGCTCTAGCACAAACATAAACACATAAATGAGTGGAAGATATTTGAGCCCAGAAATAAAAGCATGCATATACAATTAATTAATCCTTTTACAAGGGCAGCAAGAAAGGACAATCTCTTCATGAAACATAATAGCACATGCAGCAATCCCAGCACTCAGGAAACAGAATTAGGAGCATTTCTGTGAGTTCAAAGCCAGCAGGAGCTACATAGTGAGCTCAAAGCCATCATAAATTACATAGTGAGACCCTATCTCACAACAAACAAAATAGGTGGGAAAACTGGAGGACCACAAGTATGAGGATGAAGCTGGGCTCTGACTTTGCATCATGCCTGCCTTCTCTGCTTTATTTGGTGCATTGTCTGCTCATATGAGGAAGGTAGTTGTGTAAAAATTTTATTTGAAGTTTTGTTCTAAAGAATGTTCTTTCTCCAGCTATGCTTGATTAATATCTTCTAGTGATTATTTTCACCTGTTCCAGGTCTCCTTTTAAAAATAATATCATGTAGGGCTGGGGAGACAGCTCAGTGGTGTAAGCACCTGCCTGGCAAGCGCAAGGACCCAGGTTCAGTGCCTGGTACTGCATGGTGTGCTGGCCCCAGAACCCCAGGTGCACAGTGCTGGCCACTGAAATGGGACAAGGGGGCACACACCTGTCATCCCAGTGCTGGGGAGGCTGAAACAGGAGGGTCACTATAAGCCTGAAATGCATAGCAAGACCCTGTACCAAATAAATAAATGAATGAAAGTATTGTTTTTTTTAATTTTTTATAAAAAAATTAAATAAAGCAAAAATAATACCATGTAAAACCAGTTAACAGATTTTCACATTGACAATGGGTTTTCACCTTAACAAATTCTCACGGTGGAAGTACGGCTCACTGTTATAGTCATTTTAAATCTAAATAGTTACTATCCGTCAGCTGATGTAAGATGTCTATGTTTTTTTTTTTTTTATGAAAATCCATGTGCATTTATTTACAGGTCTTAATACAGCAAAATGTAAATGAAAATTGAGAGCACTGCACATTAGGCAAGTAACTTTAAAATTTAGTTTCAAGTAAAAAATGGAGTTTCTCGAAACAACATATTCATATAAAATTTACCTTACCTTATGGTTATGCTCTAAGAGTACATGTTACAACAATCAGTAAAAGGGCTCCCTTTATATTTCAATTGAAATGAACATAAGTAGAAATGAGTAATTTTCTTTTATGTAGTAGCAAAAAGAGTCAATAATCCTTTCAAGAAAGAGACAATTTCATTTCCTCCCAACTTGGATTCACCATAAACACGATCCACAAATGATATTGGAACCTCACCAACAGTGTAGTCCAGTTGCCTCGCTCGAACAGTCATCTCCATGTGGAAGACATAGCCTTGAGAGACACATCTTTCTATTAACTTCTGTAGAAATTCTTTTTTATATAATCCGAAGCTTCCTGTTAAATCAGATGCTCCTGGTCTCAGCAAGATCTGAGTTATAAAATTGGCCCCACGGCTGATTATTTTTCTTTTCAAATCCCAGCCATACACACCTCCATTTCCTTTGTAGCGAGTTCCAGAGACAATATCAAAATTACCTTCCCTTTGCTTTCTAATGAATTCAGGAATAAATTTTGGATGGTGGGAGAGGTCAGCATCCATGATAATTATGTAGTTTCCTGTGGCGTGCTTCATTCCGTGGATATATGCAGTTCAATTTTGTCTGATCCGTAGATCTTTTCCAACTGTTCAGCTACATCCCTTGTTCCATCTGGGCTTCCATCATCTATGATTATAATTTCATAGTTGAATCCACTCTCGGAGAAGCTTTTCACCAGCAGCCACACGATGAGAGGCAGGTTCTCGCGCTCGTTGTAGGCAGGTAACAGCACCGAATACTTGTTCCGGGGCCGGGAGCGGCCCTCCGGCTCCCGGGGAGACCCGACCGGCGCACGACTCTCCTCCATGGGGGCCACGGCGGAACTGCGCCAAGATGTCTATGTTGTAACAAAGATTTCTCAATAATTTGCTGGGATTTTAAAAAGCTTGTTCTTATTAGATTCAACTATAAATCAGAAAAATGATTGCTACATGTTTATGTTAAAATTTGGGTAGTAAACTGGGTTTTTGTGGAGAATTTTAAAAATTCTTATATATGTTTCATGCATTTGATTATTATTGTTATCATTCTTTGGAAAGCCTTATTTTTCTGAGTCCATATTTTGGGACACATACATTTGCCTTTCTGAGAGAATTTCCTGGTACTAACTAAATTTAGATAGCTAAAAATTAGGATAGTGGACTCTTCTCCGAGAAGAAATGAATTCAAAGTTACATCTTTGCTTATTGCATAAGTACTGATGCCAATCCTTACCTATGTTCTTAGTTTTTGTTATGTTGAACTTGTTGGATCTTGCATCGCTTGTCATCAGGCATAAAAACAGTGAAACAATTCTTCAAGTAAGTGAATTAAGCAGGGGAAAGTAAAAATAGGGGCTTGTGAGTCAAACTTGCATTTGTTCACATTCTTGTAAAAGATAACTGAAAATAGCTCATAATCTTAGCTTGGAATTAAAAAATAAAAAAATGGTACACAAGAAATGGAATATGGAAACCTGCACTTGTGCACTTGCCATGGTCCTTTGGCAGATCAAATAATTCCTTCTGCCTAATATTCTCACAAGAATACGTGAAAGGGAAGATGAGTCGGTAATGGATTGTATAAGTTTAATCAGGTTATTTCATTCAGACCTAAAAATCTAGACTTGTAGCTACTGTGCTTCATCATTTTTATAGTTGTATAATAGCTAAAAGCTTTTCTCAAGTAAAAAAGAATTTACACTAAAGCAGACTTTTATTATAAATTACTTTACAGGAAACATGAAATCAATTAAGTCTTGTTAATTACAACAATACACTATGCACTGCTTGTTTTGCAGCCTACAGAATCATAAAGTTATGAGAGGTTGGGAGCCTCTTTCAGCAAGAGCATGCTTTGGTTTTCTTAAATGTACATTGTTTGTCTTTTGCTGTATAGAAAATTAGCCCAAACTTAGTAAATGTAAGTAACAAACAGCTTGACTGGTGCGGAGTGTGGCATAAGGTTGCTGTCGAGCTATTGGCGAGGATTGCAGTCACCTCAGGGGCCCACTTGGGATGAGCAGTCCACCTGCAACCTTGCTCACAGGGCTGTTGACAACACTCAGGTCCTCACATGCCACTGACCACTGAGGCCTTCAGTTTCTGGCTGCCTGGGGCACTCCACAGGATGTTCTGAGTGACCTCAAATATGACAGCTAACTTCACCCTGCACAAGGTGTGGGTGGTTGGGGGAGATGGGAGAAGGAAGGGAAGGGAAGAAGGCCCAAATTTAAGAGATTCATGAAAGGGGAATATCAAGGCATAGGACTGACAATCATCTTAGTGGCTGGCTAAGGTTACCATAAATAACATAACTTTAAATTGATAGGAAATCAGGCCACATAGTACTAACTCTATTCCTTTCTGTGAGGAAATGATGACCCTTGAATTTACACTCTGGGTTCTTGGTGGCTACTGGACAAATAGTAATGCCATTTATTGAACAAGAAAATGTTTGTGGAAGGCTTGAGCATAGATATGAGAATTTTGTTAACTTTTTAGTTCTGAGGTTTCTAATTGCAGATGGTAGGTTGGCAATTCTTAGCATGAATCTGGAACTAAAAGTTTGGAGTTGAAGGTTTTAGCAAGCAGATACTCATTAATATATGGATAAAATCATGAGGGGAAGAATATAGAGAGAAAGAGTGGGAACCAATGATGAAACCTTGAAGAACTCAAGATCAAAATCCAGGTAAAGGACAGTGATTCAGCAAAGAAAACCTCTGAGCATGAGCCCTAGAGGTGAAAGAAAATAAGGGCAAATGTTCTTTGAGAGGACACCAGGTTAAAAACTTTCAAGAAACAGTATTGAAGATTCTGGAAAGATGTTGAGGAGCTCAGATAAAAGAGAGAAAAATGCCCATGGGTTTGGCTGACAGAGCCATCCCTCTTCGGTGCTCATGGTGGGGAACCTGGTGGCTGCAGGAGGGTGGGTGGCAACAGAGGCAGGTAAATGCTGGTATCTGTTGCAAGGTTTTGTAAAGCAGAAGGAAAACATATCAACAATATATAAGGAAGAAGTGGAATCCAAAAGAAATGGTTTCTTTTAAATATGAAAAATGAACTGTATGTGTTTAAACGATGTGTGAAGAATGTAATTGGGAATAAGTTAAAGGACAAAGAAAAAGGTAAGAGTAATGTGGAGTTCTAGGAAAGTCTGGAGGAGGTACGAGCTGTGGCGCAGAAGGAAGGTCATTTTCTGAACTATAATAAGAGGGAAAGAACAGAAGATAGGAGAGGAAAAAAATGCTAAGTTTGAAGATTTGATACCAGAGAAGCGAAGGTCATTTCGGATAGTTTCGTGTGTGTGTGTGTGTGATGCGTGTGTATATGTGTGATAGCACAGCCATGTGTTTACCAATGTTATGATTTATGTTGTGTTTCTGTTAATGAAAGAAACTTCCTCTGAAATAAAATCTTACTAATAATCCCTTATTAGGAGAAGACTGAATTCATTCATTCATGGCACATGTGCTTCTGAATGCCTGTCGGCCTCCTTCATCTCTCGTTCAGCTCAAGGGCACAGCGATTCAAACATGCACAGCACCAAGTGCCAAACATAACACTAGCACAATAACAAGATTCTAGGACAGCCCAGAGCAGCCTGAAGAGAAACAGCACCAGAGTTGTGGGGGCCTTCACACAACAGAATGTTCAATGTGGGTTTTGAAAGAAGAATAAGAGTTTGTGAGACAGAACCATTAGGACAGCCTAACAAGCAATGAGAGCCATATGCACAAAGGTCCATTTATCAGGAAAAACTTCACTTGTGCAATTTTAAAAACTCCAGGGTTTCTAGGATTTCAATCTAGGAGCGAACACCTCACAAAGAGTAGCTCTAACCCAGAAATTAGACTTTTAGCCTGAGAAACACTTCTGCAATGGGAGCAATTCGTTTCAGTCAGAAATAACTGACAAATCTCCACTACTGTGAAAGAAAGCGCAGTGATAGGAACGAACACACGCAGTCCAGCTTCAGTCTAATGTATCACCAACAAGCAAACACGGTCCTCTCCTACAAATGCATTTGTCACACCAGAGATACAAGGGAAATGTCCCAGTCTGGGGGAAGACAGCAAGGTCGGCTCTGGCAAGGCTATTAGCTGCCCCCAATATCTGCTCTCCAACAATAAAAAGACTTCAGGCTTTTTGCTGAGCACATTACCTGATACAGCATCTACTTCTCAACTCATTTTTGCAGTTAGAAGCAGTAAAAAAAAAATCATCTTCTGACAAATACTAATCTCTTTTCCTTCCTTTTGTTTCCTGGACTGTATGACATGGTCTTTGCCAGCTCATGCCAGTGATGCCGAGGCTGAGAGCAGTAGCAGCCGGAGCAGATGACCAAAGAGGGCCAGGCCGATTCCTCACCACCAGCACCACACACGGAGCTGAGTCATGTGTGTTCTTTATTGTTCTATGAATTGAGCAAGTGGGCTACGGCCATACCACCCTGAACACGCCCGATCTCGTCTGATCTGGGAAGCTAAGCAGGGTCAGGCCTGGTTAGTACTTGGACGGGACAATTGAGCAACTGCTTGAAAAACAACCAAACAAATTTAACCAAACCTTAATAAATTCCTGTAACCAAATTAACGTGTCAACCAGCAAATAAGACTCAACTTCCTTTGTGAAGTTTTAGATGTATTTATTTGTTCATATGTAGATTCAAAGGGGTATCTTTTTGAGTTGGTAGTTTTTATTGCTAAAGCACTCTTCCGTTAGGTCCTTTAGAAAAGCAAATAAATAGCACAAGAACTGATTCGAGTTCTACATGAAAAATTAAGTCTGCTCCCTACCACGAACTTCCTTCCCTAAATGTGGTGACGCACCTGGCTCCCTGCCCCCCAGCACCTTCCAGGCTCCAGTTAAATCCAGCCCATGGACTAATCCGTTCAGTCTTCCCAACAGCTCTGTGAGAGCAGGTGCTATTTTCAGCCCCATTTTACAGCTCAGGGAGGTTAAATACTGTAATTGACCAATGCCTCCCAGCGGTAGAGCAATGGACTCAGGCTTTTAGCTCGGGTCATCAAATTCTGCGGCGTAGCTATTAAGCACTGTGCGCACCACCCCCTATGTCTGGATAGCCTTTCCTGAAATTTGGTGACTGGGGTTTGTCCTTGGCAGAAAGAAATGCTAGATGAGACAGGCAACTAGATGACCTGGCTGTGTTCCTTAGTTGTGACATTTTTTTCCTGGCTCCGAAAACGCTGATAGACTTGGTTCATGCTTTACCAACTAGATGGTAAAGTAGGTACTGTTTTATGTGGTAAAATAATCATGTTCTGATCAATAATAATCTCTTTTTCTTCATTTTGTTTCTTGGGCAGCATGAAATAGTCGACATTTCATGAATGCTCTGCTGAATTTTATGCTCCTGATCTCAAAGTCAGTTTACTGCAAGTCCTCTCTGCATCGCTAGACTCCTGCACCTGACCGTGCTTTGACAATTTGCTGTCAGTAAATATTTTCCTTGTCACTTTCCCGTAAGCCACTCTGTCATTTTCAGTACTATTTTCTTATTTCTCTCCCTCTTTCTCTTTGTCCTCCTCTCCCACTCTTTCTCTCCTTCCCCTTCTCTTTCTACAAATCTCAAACTTTAACCTATGTCCCAGTTCCATATTTTACTTGCTTTTTGCCTCTATCTAGATGTTCATTGCTTGTTGATCTAATTTCCAGATTCCAATTTTATGGGCTTTCCCCCCCCCCATTGAATTTGCATTTACTGAAATAGTAAGAAAGTTAGACATTTGACCATATATGTACTAATTTTTCTTTCTGTCATTTGTTTTGAATATTACTAGATTCAAATCCAAATTTAGGACACTTAGAACTAATAATGCCAAATTTGATGAATCATTTGTGTGTAATTTATTTTGACTTTGTTGGCTACAATGTACACATTCATTAATTGGGACCCATTCTCGCTTGTATTCATTAAACATTTATTGTCCTCTTGCCATATGCTAGGCATTGTGTTCTGTGCTAAAACCATGACTGGGTTGTTTCTTGCCCTCTCAGAACAGTTGCAATAGAAAACAAGAGTGATAACAATAAGTAACCATAAACAATGATTATGAGAAACAAAAAGTAATAGAATTGTGTGATGAAGATAAAAATAAGTGGCAATCAACAAGATGCATAGGGGTTAGTAGAGTTTTGAAAGCTATATGGTTCACCAGCTGGACTGGGGGAGGAAGAATATTACAGCCAACTGAGAAATTTACAAAGGCATAGAAGCGTGAACTAGCGTAGCTTAAAGCTGAAGATGAGACAAAAGGAAGGGCCAGGGATGCTAAGGAAGAGATGTTTAGGGTTGCATCAGGAAATGCCTCCCATGTCATGTGAATGAGTTGGAGCTTTGAAGGGGTTCAGGCCAGCCAGTAAAATGAGCTTTGCCAGGTTTGCCGGCTCCTTCAAGCTTCAGCACACCAACCTGCCACCAGGCTCGTGAACACACAGAAGTGATTAATGAGCTCTGCGACCACCCACAAAACCTTCCTGGCAGCTGCAAGCCCCAAGATACATCTAGGAATCTGCTTCGCTGGCAACATTCAGGGCAAAAATAAGTCTATTTTCTGCAAGTTCTGCTGCTGCCTGAATCTCATCTCTCTCCATCTGCCATGTTAGTATATCGTAGATGGCTACTTCTTCCTATGGGTTATTTTCAAGAGTCGGTACAAAGAAAGCTGTCAGTTCCTCAGTTTACAGGCCAGCTGAGATGGATTGTGCTAATGTGAAAGAAATGAGGTAACACATGCCAATTCCTAATAGCAAAGAGTACAGGATCCTGCTGTTCCTCTGAGAAATAAAACTATTTTATTCAAATAGGAAATTTCGAGACTGGGCATGGTGGTGCATGCCTGTAATCTCAGCTCTTGGGAGACTGTAAACAGGTGGGTCACTACAAATCCAATCTAGTAATGAGACCCTGAACATTCTGTAGACCCTTGCCTAAAAATACAAAAAAGAAAAAGAGAATTTCTAAGCATTCTTAAAACTGGTACACTGACAGCTTCCTTGGGATGTCAGCTTCACCTTTACTTTCTTTTGTTGCTTGCAAGAGGCATCTGTGGAGAGGGATTGAAGTTAGGCTCCCTGACTCTAGACATGAGAAGGTTGATGAAGAATAGCCAACTCCATGTGTTAAACTAAATAGTTCAGTTTCATGAGCATTTAACTTGATGTGTCATTTGCATCTTCTGACAGCACTGAAATATATAGTATATTAATACTAGTGACTTATAAATCCAGTATTACTTCCTGACACAAGAGTCCTTAGGCCCCATTTGGAATAGGTAGGAAGGATCTAACTTTGTGAAGATGGCGAAGCAGTGTGGTTTACAATACTCTCAGTAACTAATAGTCCACTCGTTGGAGACTTCTAACCCTGGCCTGAGGAACCTGCTTTAGGTTTCCACTTTTTAAAAACATGAGAAGAGCATTTTCCTCCCATCTTACAGTGATTGAAATTCCCAGCATCTCAACTCAGGCCAAAGAAAAAATTCGCAAGTAAATAATGTTCCAGAAACAGGATCCACATTTTTTGCTTTATGCACTCATGCCAGCAATTGGGTGCCAAGACTGAGAAGATCTCCTTGAATTATATTTTATTTTTAATAAATGCAGAGGTGGTCACAAGAAGAAATGAAATGCTGGCTGGCAGAAAAAGCAGGGAGGACTAGTCTCAGTAACTAGTTCTGAGACTTTTTGGATGTCTTCATGCAGATCAGTAATTGGAAATTAAATATTTCTCACATAAAGCAGAAGCCCCTGCTTGTATCTTGTGTTCTATTATTCCTACTTTTCTTCTTTGATGCCTGATTTTCATGTGCTTAGAATAATTCATGAGAGCTACTGTCAAATTTCAGGAAAGCAATGAGTAAGAGCTTGCTAGCTAGGCAAACTATTATAGAGATGAATTTTCAATTTAAAAAGAAACTTGGAAATCTTTTTCCCTTGCACAATCTGCAATAAACTTGGTATTATACAAAACCAATGATTTTAGCGAGAGGAGACAGACCCAAGACCACATTACCATTGTTAACTGTGTATCCTTTTTAAAATTTTTTTTTATCTGTGTATCCTTTGATAAATGTACTTACATCTCTGAAAGGCAGGCATGTGGTCTATAAAATAAAGGAGGAGAAGATGTTTGGCAGCCACTACAGACACTGTCAATATTAATGTCTGGTGAACACGTACTATATTTTTTAAGTTAAACAAATGAACTGTGGAAAAGAAGGGCAGAAATTTAAGACATCACCATCAACGTAGTTGAGGATAAATGGAGTCACACATGGAAAAGTGGGATTGCTCTTACTCCACACACTAGGCTAAAATGAGCAATCATGCATGTAAGAATGAAATTTGGGAAGTAAGGAAGCAAATATATAGAAATAGAGAATCGATCAAGGCAACACTTTGGGGATAGTGGATATCCTAGTAGAAATTACCCTGTAGTTTCTATATATTGAGAAGTTTAGGTTGTTATAAGCAGGACCCTCCCTCCACCTCTTAGACTTCAGTTCTCATTAAGAATGCAGGGCCTGCTATTTCTTCCTTGGAAAGCCAAGTTATTTTTAGGCTGGGAAGTTATAAGTATTTAAAATAAATGCATGAATAATGAAAGAAAAATATATCCTTTAAGGTCCAGAAACATGGGCCTCTGTGGAGGTCCAAGGGTAAATTCAGGGTTGTTCTAAATGAATTTGCTTTCATTTTGTTTTTATTACTTTGAAATTTATACTAATGGATGAATTTTGCATAAATTAGAAAGATTAAATTATTAAAGTCTTTATTAAGGCAACTGCAGGGCACCTTGAGGCATTACTGTAGACAATTAAGTGATATATTCTTATCCTCTTGTCATAGTATAAGTAGTATGAGGTCTGGAATCATTTTTCTTTTGCTAACCATTAGGAAAATGTGTCATTCCACTATACATACATATATATATATATATATATATATATATATATATGCATATGCATGACTCAAATTAGAAAACATCAAAAAAATACAATGAAACAGAGACCAACTGGTTTTATATTTCAAGCTAAATCAAACATCATGGGACATGCACATTGCTCCAAAAGTCATAGTGTTTTTGCCAAAAGAACTGCAAAATCTATTCAGCATATTTCCAGTGTGTATTAGACTTCGAGGCTTTCAGGAGAAGAAAGCTCAATTTGGAAATGCTGGAGATTTATACTATTTCATCCACAGCACTCAAAAATTCAACTCAAATGAGATTAAGCACAAAAAAGGAAAATACCTATAGTACTAGGTTGCCCCAGTAAGAATGTGGATGAACTATCCAAAGAAACTGGAACAGAAAACATTATCAATAGTCAATGTTTTTCTCTTATTGTTACTATCTACGACTAGCTGTTGCCCCAAATCTCATGATTTTATATGTGGGACTTTTGGGAGGTGGATTCTGGGGTGTGATACTCATCAGAAGATTAGTTCACTGAAGAGCTTACTGTAGAGTTAAGCAAGGTGTTAGGGGTTAGAGCCTGTTTGGAAGAGATGGTCCCTGAGGGCACAGCATGGCCTGGAAGAGTTTCTGCCCTTCTGGGGCCTCCCTGGATGCTTTTGCTGCTTTCCCATGACCTTGCTGTGAGCGTGTCACCTTTTTTCTGCTGTCTCTGCTGTATGCTTTTCCTTGGTGCCCACTGCTAATGGACTGAAACCTCTACAGATTGTGAGCCTGAATAAAACTCTCTTTCCTGCAGGTACGGGAGGGAGGTATTTTGTCCTGGCAATAAGAAATGTGACTAAGACATGTGCTGTGTTCATTCATACCCATTTACATCATCACACTGTCTCTATAGATTCTTTTCCAACTTTTTTCTAACCTATATGCTGCATGATAAACATTATGTCTACAATGTTCATGAGTATTTCATAATATGAGTAAGTTCAACAAGGCAGAAAGATAACCAATTTCTCCAAATTTCCCAAACTGGGATTTAACCAATTAAGCTTGGAGCAAATATGTACCTACTGGCTCATCAACTGTGACCAGCGCTTGGGGGACACATTGTAATACAGTAACTCTTCCTGCTATCACAAATAGAAGAAGTAGGTAATGTAAGATCTTTAAAAGATACTGGTATTACCTGCTATTACTGCCTAGAAATGTACTGCCCACCCTACTTCCCAGTGCACATATACAGCACTTTTCTCATACACACAATTCCTAAGCTGTTCCCCTTTCTCCAACTTTCTCAGGTGAAAAAAATCCAGTGAATATTTTGATCTCAAGTCATACTTTCTCTACATTGTGATATGAGTAGACTTGATGAACTTGGCATTCTGATATGACTTTCTGTGATTTTGTTTGTAAGTGACACCTGAGAAATACATTCTGTTCAGCCTCAGTCGCCTGTGTGATTTCTTGCAATATGTGACACATTCAATAAACAGTGATGGAAAAGAAAGACTGCATAATTGAAGCTTATATTTGGGCAAAAGAATGAAAAAGCTACAATTACATTGGTCACTGATTCAGCGCATACACACGTCCTCATAGGTAAATTATATGATAGTCAAATATCTTGTTTATTGCTTTGTTAGATTTTTTAATCTTTAGTTAATTTATCTGTTGACTGAGAGTTTTTCTCATGAAAAATGTCCCCTGGTACTATATTGGAGGTTGGGATTTTGAAAGATTTTTCCATAGAACTCTCAAAAACCTTACTAGTTTGTTTATTACTAATGCCCAGACTTGACTCTCAACTTTCCGGGTATCTGGCAATGCAACTTCTATAAACTATTGGTCATTTGTTATCTTATTTTCAGGGATTCTATTTTTGAACAGTCAGGGAAGAAAACATTAAATTGTGCTCTTTCAATCCCTAACCTTAACTGGATCTTATTTTCCTAGCACCTACTTTACAGCATCATGGTTTAGTACTCTTCCCACCTCGTTCTTTCTCAGTTTAAGACTCCTTCTCATAGATGAAAACCAATAAGTTGAGACAGAGTGACTTGTGCCTGTTTACTACAGTGAGTCCCCTAGCACCAGGCTGTATTTCAACTTTAGCTGAATGTGATTTACAAAGGAAGGGGTCACCAATTTGTCTATTCCCACAGCAGCAGTGCTTTGGAGGGGCACCTTAAGTACTTTGAGAACATCAGAATTCCCATTCTCAGTTCTAGAATCCAATTTGTTTGTTTAATTTTACAATGGAATGCAGCTGAGGATTTGACTACTCCAGTTCAGCAAAGTAAAAGTTCACTTCATCTCAAGTTGGTAGAAGACAGAAGTCATAAATGTGTACTGCTGTCTTTAAGTAATTTTTAGTTGAGCTACCTTGCACTAAAGGTTATTTCATTAGTGAAAAAATTTTAGTAAAATAGTTAGCATATTAAAATAGTTTTACATTTTGCTACCAAACTCAAAATTCTGAACACAAACTATAAGAAGGAGGGATGCCCAACTGTTCCACTAACAGTGGCGTATAATCCTCCCCTTCACTTTCAATTAGGGATTTTTGCTGTTCTCATTCTGTCCTAATTCAACCAATGCCCAATTTCTGCATGCAAATGTCTCTCCTGATTGTACAAGCTGCATACATTTATTCCATGGAATGCTACTTAGCAGTGAAAATAAAGCACATTAACAAAGCCTTGAGTCAGTGACACAAAAATGCAGATGTCAAAACATGATGCTGGATGGAAGACCTAAGATATAAATCATTGTATCATTTTGTGTATATTCATTAGGAGATTAGCAAAAAAAGTCTCTGATAAAAAAAAATTAAAAGCCTCTGTGTTGGGTTTAAAACGTTGCATAGAAAAGGATAAAGTTGATATCTTAAATTAATAAAAAATATTTCAATATTTTTGCTTTAAGTAGCTGTCATAGGTACTTATAACTGTAAAATTTTATCAAACTCAACATTGAAGATCTGTAAATTTTATGGTTTCCATAATATAAGGAATCTAGAAAGAAAACATAACACAAAAATAGAAGAGAGACTATCAGAAAAGAGGAATTAGATCTGAATGAAAGGGAAGGAGAAAAGGCAATAGGTAGAATGAATATATTACATTCATGGATAGAAATGCTGCAGTGAGGTGAGACCTAATTATCTGTATAAATAGTATGCACTGATCCTCACACTTTATTAGTTGTAAATTATGCTTCAATTAAACAATTATATTTTCCTATCACTCCAATTACCTTCAGAAAAAATTGATAATAGGGATGTAATATTACAGGGAAAATACTAGTGATACATATGGCTCAGAAAATGAATTAGAAACAGAGATTTTAATGTTTTCAGGACTTCCAGCCTACCAATAAAACTAATCTTAACACATCTGTTTAGTTTTCTTCCTATCTCTGTATCTTCTTCTACTTATCAGTTTCAATTATTGAAGAAAAAAGAGCTGATAACTGTTCCTGCATATTATATATTATAGGATCTTTTATCCAACTCAGAAAATGTTTATTTATGACAAGTATTGATTGCCACAGCATGGTAGGTATTTTTACAGGAGGATTCAACAGTAAGCTAGTGAGAAAAAAAAAATTAGAAGAATACATTTTAACTGAGAAGGAAGTAAGAAAGTAAATACATATATCAAAATCTTCTAATTTCAGGTAATAGTAAGGATGCTAGAAAAATGATAATAGGAATCAAGGTGACTTAAGAAAGGTGGGTACTTTAGGTCACAGAGGCTGAAACTTGAGTTATAAAGGAGAGTCTGTAACAGGAAAACTGGAGGGTGTTTATTTCAATATTTCCATTTGTTGGCAGAGCCTGCATAGTCTTTGAGACTAGAATAAGCCTTCTACATTTCAGAGAAAAGATTGGTGAGACTTAATAAGAGGCAGAGTGATAAAAATGAAATCAAGAAAGACAGTGGGGCTTTTCTGCAGGGCCATACAGGCATAAGCAAAGAGTTTGTGTTACGTTTTCAGAACAATGTGAAATTTAAATCGGAGGAGAAATAGTATCAAAATTATACTTCTAAACAGATAATAAGTTCTTTCTGGGTGGTTTTTATATCCTCTTCTTGAGCTTATCTTTTTTTTAAAGTTCTTATTAGTATCTTAAAATCCTCTCAAGAAAATATTTATTTGTCTAGGCTGGATCAGATGGATTTCCTCAGTTTAGTAGCTCTCACCACCAAATAAACCATGTTACAGAAGAGTGGTCGTGTCCATTGATATTCAATGACATGTTTGAATGAAAAAGGATTTTTTTGAAAAGGTGTAATAAATAAACAATCTTATAGAT
This sequence comes from Octodon degus, assembly GCF_000260255.1. NCBI lineage: Eukaryota > Metazoa > Chordata > Mammalia > Rodentia > Octodontidae > Octodon > Octodon degus. The sequence goes on from NW_004524715.1 coordinate 3,119,706, forward strand.
TCTTACTCTAAGTTCAATGCAATAATGGAAGTTCACTGTGTATAGGTTTATGTTGCCCCACTAACTAGAAAATACGACACAAATTTGAGAGGCTACATAGAATCTATGCTTTGGAAATAGGAGTAGTTTGTGGCTGGATTTGTGGTTTGTGTCTCTGCCTACATCATGTAACCCAAAACTGCTGATATTACACTTAATACTTTGAGACAAGCCTTACAGAAATTGGCAAATGTGCCATTTTCCTTGAGCATAAACTAGATGGAGGTAGACTTGCAAATGTCTTTGGTTCAGATGGTTCTTCGCCCTCTTCCTTTATGGCTTACAAGAAGGTTTGAGACCATAGCTTTTATTCACTTCTGCATTTATAGTGAATTACATATAGCATACATATGTGATATTCTTGTTGAATAAGTAGATTGTGGAATACATATGTGATATTCTTGTTGAATAAGTAGATTATGATGCTATCAGAAATTCACTCTTATTTTATGTCTGAGAAATGTCAAGAAATTGATATGTTCAGATTACTTAAAAAATATGTCAGGTGGCCGGGGAGATAGCTCAGTGGAATTAGTGCTTCCCTGGCAAGCACAAGGGCCTGAGGTCAACCCCCAGTTCCACCAAAAAAAAAGAAAAAATACATCAGGCTAGACAGATAGCTCAGTGGTCTAATTGCCAACCTGGCAAGCACAAGGAACTGGGTTTGATCCCTGGTACCTCATGCTGTGCTAGCCCTGTGCTGAGCTGGCCACCAAAATCAGATATGGTGGTGCATGCCTATAATCCCAGCACTGAGAAGGCTGATACTAGAGAATCACTAGAAGTCTAAGCTGCATAGTGAGACTATGTACCAAATAAATGAAATAACAACTAAATAAATAAATAAACAAATATTTTTTAAACATGTCTTTGAAAGAAAAACTGTAGATCTGATAGTTGGTTAGGATAACTGAAACAGTTGGTAGCACATTTGAAATTTTTGGTTGGCTGAAAGTAAAGGCTCTATACATCATAGTTGACTGCAATTTTCTCTACCATCTCCCTCCCTACTATATCCTTGTATCTATGAGAGCACTCGATTACCTAGTGAGTGATTCATAAATATTTGCTAAACTAAGTATTTTAGGAGCTGGGGAGATAACTCAGCAGCATAAGTGTCTGCCTGGAAAACTCAAGGTCCTGAGTTTTACCTCCAATACTCCCAAAATAAAACAAATATTAAGTGACTGTTATAATAATTAATAATGATTAATAATAAAATATTTTAAATATATTTCAGAGTATATTGAATCAGAAGGATTTGCTAAGTGTCTTGAAATAAGCATTGGTTACAGTTATGAAGTCATTGCCTTCATGAAAAATGGGGTTTCTTAGAAGTTTATAAAAAATGAAACAATATAAATTTATTTTTCATGGTACAAACAAATCTATGGCTTGCAGAAGATAACTCTGAGGACTTGATTGGACCTGGAGATAATCTCCTTTCAATAAAGATGAAAGAAATCCATTCCAAGTAGACTGACAAGATGAGGCTGCTGATTGACCTGGATGACTGTATGGATGACTGAGTTATGCTAATCACTAATTCTGCTCCAATGCTCTGTGGTAACTTTCATGGCTTTAGTAAAGGTCTCTACTCTCTTCAGGTAGAATTTCTCCACTGGAAAGGCAAATAGACACAGAGTACTCTGGGAGGAAATACCAGATCACATGCTTCTGCAATGTGCATGTACTATGGCAACAGAATCTACAGAGGCAAAGTTTCTGTGTACAGGTGAGCATCTCAAATCTGAGATACTTACAACCAGATAACTTCCAATTTGGAATTTTTTCATGTTTTTGAATAATTGTGTTTTGTTTTGTTGTTGTTTTTTAAAGGGAGTACAAATTAGAATTAAAACAGAAAAAATTACACATGATACAGAATTTCACTTAACAGAGTATTATGAATTTCACAGTATTTGTTACAACGCAGAGTGTCATCTTCCAACCAGTTATTCATATTACCAGACATATGCATGTAAAATTGGAAGAAGAAAGAAAAAAAACAAAGAAATGTATAAGAAATTAAGAAGAAAAAAAGTACAAACAATTGACAAAAGGAGATGAAACAAATTAAAGCATTAAATGCTCCTTTCCATAGACTAGCAGAAATGTACAGTACAGTTGTCCAAACCATCCTGCTTACATGCATAAATAAGTCTCTTTCCCCCACTCCCCCCTCCTGTCCTTCTCCTCAACTCAGTAACTCTTTCCTCTTGAATAAGTTCATTCCCCTTTCCCAGTATCTACTGTACCATTCAGATTCCATTTTCTCTTTCAGTTTTTCAGACTAATAAACAATATGATGTTTGCATGTGCAGGTTTGATTCATTTCACTTAAGAGTGTGTTCTCTAGTTGAAACCATTTACCAACAAAAAACGCAAATTTATCCTGTTTTATAGCTAAATAATACTCTGTTGTGTAAAAATATCACATCTTCCTTATCCATTCTTCAGCTGATGGATATCTGAGTTGCTTCCAGGGTGTAGCTATGACAAATTGTGCTGTTACACACATGGATGCGCATATATTGCTGTGGTATGAGGTTTTCAATTCTCCGGAAAAATATCAGGAGGGGAATATCTGGCTTGAATGGGACCTCCAATCCTAGCTTTTGAAGGAATCTCCACTCTGATTTTCTTTTGGAATATTTGTGTGTACATACAATAAGATGTTTTGGGAATGGAGCCCAAACCTAATTGTTTTATAATTGAAAGTTACATTCGGTGGTAAGGAATTCTTTTACTTTTAGTGTCAGGATAGCACTGAAAAATGTTAGCACTTGGAGCATTTTGGATTTAGGTTTTCTAATTACATTCTGTATAAACTCATATATATTTCATGGGAGGTTGTCTGTAGCTTTCAAAAGATTCTCAATGAATCTCTGGATTCAAGGATGATGGTATACTGTTATCACAATATTCTATTATAGGTGAGATCACACAAAGGAACTGTGGATAGTGTCAGTGGACAATGGTTATCTTCTTGTCATGAGAGTAAAGAGCAAAGTACAGTAAAGAATGTGGTGAGTCCTGACTCCTAAACATCAGATAAAACCCACAGCTCAGTTTCCTTCCAGTTATGAATTCCAGACTCCAGACCATTAGGGAATAGCTTTGGTCTCCGTAGGGACCAGGAACTGACAACCTGAATGAACCTCCGGGGACGCATCTTAGTCCCAAAGTTTAGAGTTATTCAAATTAGCCAACCCACAGAACACTTGAAAAATTTACCTGTTTCACACATGGAAGTTGTCCCTACAACTCACTGTCCCTAGAACTACTACTCTTTGTGCTCCCCTTAATAGCTGCAAGGAACAAGACGTCTGACTTTCATTTACCCAAATGTCATTGTATTGTGTCCCACTACCAAAAGCATCTTTAAATTATATAGAACAGTAATCCTGTGAAATAAACATGCCAATTTCTGTTTTGGAATTGAGGAGACTGAACTTCAAAGAAGCTAGTAAAAGGCCCCACATTTGAGAATCTGTTAATTAGCAGCACTGGCATTACAATCCACATCGGCCCACTATACATGCACCATTGCTCCTGGTCCTGAGCATAAGACTTAAATGTTAAAACATAAGTTACTGTGAATTAAAAATATTACATATATTTCAATGATTTTCCTAGGTCTTGGGGGGATTGGTTAGAATAAATGACTGAAAATAAAAATTTCAAGCAGGAGTCTTGGTGAGCCCCAAGTGAGGGGAGAGATCCTGTCCACAGCCTCTCTGCCATCATCATCTCCAAAACCTGCAAGCTGAGAAGAGAGACACTTCCTAATGCTCCTCTGCCAATGATGGAGTCATCACAGGACCTACAGGAGGAGAGAGACACCACCCACCTCCTCTCCTCCATTGTGGAAGCCTCAGTGAGTTGCATGGGAAGGGAGACACTTCACCCTTTACTCTCTCCCAATACAGGAGCCTCTGTGTGGAGGAACATATGTACCTGGCCCATCTCCCTACACCAAAGGATGGGCAGCCTGAAGCAAATGTTTTTGGGGCATGGCAACTGACTTCTTCAGAGCAATGCATGGTAAATCCACGTTAATGAAAGGAAACACTTTGTATAAAATCTCCCAATTTATACCTGGTTCTGTTACAGAAGTATAGATTTTGCCCCTATGATCTAAAGTACAAAATTAATACTTATGATAGTTTCACATTAGGACAACAGAATGAGAGCAAAAAAATATCCTAATGCTGCACCTTAAGCTCTAGGAAAAGAAAGGCAGGAATAGGAATTTCTGCTGCATTCCGGTAACCCCCAGACCCAGTCCTAGCCCAGGCCCAGTGAGTGTGCAGGAGACCTTCCGGCTACCCTGCACCAGCGGGACCTACTACTGGTCCCAGCCCAGGTGCAGCATGGGTGAGACCCTCTTCCACCCACTTGGGAGGCCCCTGACCACTCCGCAGCAGCTTCCCCACCCTGCCCACCCAGTAGGAATTTCTACCGTGTTCCGGGAACCCCCAGACCCAGTCCTAGACCAGGGCCAGTGAATGTGTGGGAGAGCTGGCTCTCCCCCCTACTCCACCTTGTCCCCCCCAGGCTCAGCTCAGGCCTGGCATGCAGGCCTGGGGTGAAACCCTGCAGCTGTAATCCCTGCAGAAGTGAAGAGGATAGAAAAACACAGATAGTCCAGGAGTAGAAAATCTTGTT
>NW_004524715.1:3124515-3128458 GCF_000260255.1 Octodon degus
GGATGGTTCAGTATAAACAAAATTTATGCAATAGGGATTGAAAAAGGTATAATCACTGTAAGTCCTGTGGAAATTAAGATTATCAACACTTACTTTGAAAAAGTCTTCACTCTCATAAAATGAAAAACACAGAAGAAATGTACCAATTCCTAGAACATATGAATGACCAAAACTGATATAAAAATTACCAAGAAGATAAAAATATTCTGAGTAATGCAATATCAGTCAATGAAATTGAAAGGGTAATTCAAAACTCACCACCACCAACAAAAAAAGCTGAGGTTGTAATGGAATCACAGCCAAGTTCTACATGAAATCCAGAGATTTAATGCCAACTTTTCTCAAGCTTTTCAATGGAAATGGAAGCAATTTTCCCAAACTCAATCCTGGAAGCGAGTATTGTACTGACAGCAAAGCCACAGAAAGAACCAATCAAAAAAAGAGAACTGGGGCTGGTGAGATGGCTCAGTGGTCTAAAGCACCTACTTAGAACAAGCTTAGCAAAGCACAGGGGCCGCAGTTCAATCCCCCAGCACCACATGCCAGCCAGCCCCGCCCCCTGGTGGGCTGAGCTGGCCACACACACACACACACACACACACACACACACACACAATGAATAAATAAATAAATAAATTTTAAAAAAAGAGAACTATAGAACAATCTCTGGAACACAAATGCAAAGTCCTCTATAAGATACTATCAAAAAGAATTCAGCAAATCATCAAGATTACACAATATGATCAAGAGAAAATCACCACAACAATACAGGGATGGTTCAGTATACACAAAATCAGTAAATGTAATGCACCATATCATTGGAGCCAAAAACAAGAATCACCTGATCATCTCAATAGGTGTAGATAAAGCTTTTGATGAAGTACAGCACTCATTCATGATAAAAACCCTACAGAAAATTCAAATAGATGGTCGTTATCTCAACCTAATAAAAAGCTACCTATGAAAATCCAGCAGCAAAATCTTATAAAGAATTAATGAATCATACTAAATGGGCAAAAATGAAAGCTTTCACTCTAAATCAGGAACAAGACAAGAATGTCTACTGTCAGAACTCCTTGTCAATATAATTCTATAAAAATTGGCTAGAGCAATTAGACAGCAGAGAGAAATAAATGGCATAAGTATATGAAAGGATAAAGTTAAATTATCATTCTTTGCAGATGGCAAGATACTCTATTATCAAAGACCCCAAAAACTCCACCAAAAGACTCCTAGATCTAATAAACAAATTCATAGGCATGCAGGATTTAAAATCAACACTCAACAATAGCATTCCTCTACACAAACAACAAACTTACCAAGAAATTAGGAAAACCACACTCTTAATAATAGCATCTAAAAGCTGAAATAAGTAGAAATATATGTAACAAATGAAGTGATAAAATCTATACGTTGGAAATTACAGTTCTCTGAAAAAAGAGACTGTAGAGGATTTCAGAAAATGGGAAAATATTCCTTGCTCCTGGATATGAAGAACCAACATTGTGAAAATGGCCATATTCCTAAAACTGCTAAACAGATTTAGTAGAATCCTAATCAAAATACCATAAGCATACCTCACATATTGAGGGAAAATATTCCTAAAATTCGTCTGGAACCAGAAGAGACCTAGAATAACAAATACTATCTTTGGCAGCACAGGCAAGGCAGGAGGTATCACAGACTCTGACTTGAAAAAATTATACTACAAAGCTACTATGATAAATTCAGCTTGGCATTGGCAAAAAAGCAGACCCAAGATCACTGGAACAAATTAGACATCTACACTCCCACAAATTTAATCAACCAGCTAATCTTTGATGAAGTTGTCAAACATGTTCATTGGAAGAAAGCCTTTTTAATAAATGTTGCTGGAGAAACTGGTTTTATACATGCTGAAGATTAAAACTATACCCATGTCTATTACTATGCATTATACTAGTGTCAAATGGATCAAAGCACTAAATAGTAAAACCAAAATGCTAAATCTACTGGAAGATAAAATAGATAGAAATCTTGAAAACATAGGTATACACAGATAGCTCACGAATGAAAACCAAAGTGCATGGGAAATATTTCAAAGAATCAATCAACAAAAAGTTTCTGCACATCAAAACAAATCACCAACAGAGTTAAAAGAAAATCTTCTAACTGGGAAAAATGGTTAGCCATCTGTACCACAAACAAAAAAGTATCTAGGACATAAAAATAGTTTTTAAAAATCAGGGCTCCACACTTCAAACACTCAATCAAAAATGGGCATCTGAGACATCTGCAATGAATAAATACTTCTCAGATGACAGAGATACAAATGGCAAATAAATACATGAAGAAATGTTCAACATCACTGGTCGTCTAAGAAATGCAAATTAAAATAGCCCTAAGATTTCATTTTACCACAGAAAGAACAGCTATCTTCAAGAAATCAACAAACAACAAATGCTGGTAGGGTTATGGGGAAAGAGAAAAACCTCCTGTGTTGTAGGACTGTAGGCTGGTACAATCACTGAGGGAATTAGTGTGGAAATTCCTCAAAAATCTAGAGTTGCAGATCACATTCAACCTAGCTATCCCCTTTCTGGTTATTTTCCCAGAGAAACTGAAAACATCATAACATAGAAATATAAGAGCACCCACGTTTATAGAAGCATATTTGATAATAGCTAAATCTTGGAAACAATTTAAATGCCCTTCAACTGGCTAAAAAAGATAAGATATTTTTAATACAATGGAGTATTACTCAGCTATAATGAAAGGTAAACTGGAGACTTTTATTGGTAAATAGATGCGTCCACTATTTCACAAGTGAAATAAACCAGTTTCACGTGTGTGAACATCATAATTTCACCCTTATGTAAGAAACTGAAACAGTAAATAGGACCCAAAAGGTACAGTAGATACTATGAAAGGTAAAGAAAGTGCTCAAAATGAAAAACAACTGGAAAGGGGCAAAGGAGAAAAAAAGGAAGACTGATAGATGATAGAGAGATAGAGAGAGAGATAGGCAAGGCAGTAAGATAAACGTACTACTAATTTCTATTAGCTCATTGAATGGAACAGTTAGCATTTATATTGTTTGATCAATCTTATATGCCTATATCTGATGATTTGAGCAACTATTTTGAAGAAAACAACATACAATATAATAACCATTGTTGATTTCCTGTCATCTTGTTTTGAAATTTTGTATTGCTTTTGTTTTCTTAATTCTTGTTTGAAATCAATTGTGCAACAAAATAAAATATCAATAGCCATTTTAGAAATGTTAATGAATCTTCACTAAGGATGAAAACTAGTTGCACACTTCACTGGTATTTATCTTTAAATAACTGTATTTACTTTTTGTTATGAAGTCAAAACCAGGACAAATGTTCTTCATAAGAATGTGAATCTCAGCCATGCAGATACACACTTGGAAACTAAATCATTGGTAACCTTGAAATTGGCCTTCATGGAAAGTATACTATAGAGACTCGCAAAATTAAAAACCATTTCCTCTACCATGCTAACCAGAGAAGCATATCATTATACCATTCCTACTGTGTATGCATTACCAGAAAATAATTAATACCTGACAACTGGAAATTGGTAAAATTAATTAACAAATTTAGGTTCACTCATATATCAGACATATTATAAACTTAAAACCACATTGTAGATAAATAACTATGCAGTATCCTATGCAAAGAATATATGCATATATATTAACTTGAACCTGAATTATTCAAAAAAAATTCAATAAAAGTTTTATTAAAGAATAAAATGTAGATGAGGCATAGTGGCACATGCCTGTAATTCTAGCACTTGGGAGGTTGATGCAGGAGGATTGCTTCAAGATCGAGGCCAGCCTAGACTACATAGTGAGCTCATGTCCAGTCTAAACTATGTAATGAGACTTTGTCTCAACCCCTAAATAATAATAATAATAATAATAATAATAATA
>NW_004524715.1:3129228-3134539 GCF_000260255.1 Octodon degus
TGTGGCCTGCTCAGCCCACCAGGGGGCGGGGCTGGCTGGCATGAGGTGCTGGGGGATCGAACTGCGGTCCCTGGGCTTTAGCTGAGCTTGTTCCAAGTAGGTGCCTTAGACCACTGAGCCATCTGGCCAGCCCAGGCCTAGTACCTTCATTGTTTATTTCTAGTCACCTTAATGGGTGTTTTTTAGTTTTCTATTTTTTTTTCATGTGTTGTAGAAAATACAAAACTCCCAGTAATTTTGGATTTTCATAACTTTTTGTTCAAAACTTAGGAATTAAAAGTAAATATATTATCCACATAGTGAGGAATCTTAAATGAAATTCTACTATGTATTAGAAAGTATAAAACGGGATAATTTCTTTAGGATTACAGGTATGCCTGGCATAGTAATCTAAACATATATAAAGAAAAATGTGTCCAGTAGGGACAGAAAAAGTCACCGCATACAAATGAGGCTTGGGGAAGGCACCTCCTTTGTGTTTCATTACCTTTAATTAAAAAATGAAAGATTTCCTTTTCTGTGTCACAGAGGAAAAAAGGAAAAAGCATGAAGGGCCGGTTAGATAGCTCAGCGGACTAAACCTCTTGCATAGGCGATTAGGGTTCCATCCCCAGTGTGTCATACCAGTCCCCCGCCCCCCCCGCCCCGCAGGGGCGCCCTGAGAAGGCATTTCAGACTGGGCGTGGTGGCGCGCGCCTGTAATCCCAGCGCTTGAGGGGTTGAAAGCAGGAGGATCACTACGAGTCCGATCTGTGTAGTGAGAGCAGCCTATAGACCATGGACTAAATACATTAAAAAAAAAAGTTAATAAAAAAGCTGAAGATTGAAAACACTCTTTCCAACCTGCAAAACATACTATGTAGGGTATTGGTTTATTGCTATGATTATAATATGCATTTTAAATTGAAACTTTTCCTTTCATAGGTGTCTCACATAGCCTATAAGCTTTCTGAGTCCAGGCTGGGAGATTTCTTCAGTACTTAACATCACCCGTGGTACAGGGGATCTACTTAAAGCCTCTTTCTTTCTTGCTTTCTTTCTTTCTTTCTTGCTTTCTTGCTTGCTTGCTTGCTTTCTTGCTTTCTTGCTTTCTTTCTTGCTTTCTTTCTCGCTTTCTTTCTTTCTTTTTTTGTGTGGAACCGGAGATTGAACTCAGGCCCTTGCGCTTGCCAGGGAAGCGTTTATTGCACTGAGCCATCTCCCCAACCCCTCTATTTCTTTTGTGAAGGAAGGAATGCATACGTAATTCAGAAGGGATCACAGAAATGCAGAAATGAATGTACCAGAAGGGCAGTATTTTCATTTGTGCGAATAAATTCGTCCTATTATTTTCTCAAGGTGTTCACGACGTAACCACTGCAGTGTTTCAAAGAGAGGAGAGATAAGCTTTGGCCTGCAACAGAAGAGCTTCATGCACTGGTCAGCACATCTGGTCAGTATAGCAATGGACATGGTCAGTTCTCAAACAGGAACTGCCATATCTAGCTGGGAAAAAAAAATGCGAGCTTGGCTGGCCTTGGGGCAGCACCTCCGGAGCCTGTGGTCCCTGCTCCCCTTCCACGCCACCCCTCTCCTGCTCCGCTCCACTCTGCCACCGCCAGCCACTACCTCGACCTTGAAAGTCACAGCCTGACATTTTTTTCAGCCTGCTTCTGCTTTTACGTCCTTGCTCCCCCTTTAAACATGATGTCACATCCCACATATCTGACATATTTAAGGAGGGCAGGGATTTAAAGCACGATGTATTTCTGCTGCAGACAGAGAGCCGTGAAAATAGGCTTGTTTCAGTACTTTCTGTTGTACTTTCAGTTTAGAAACTGAAAGTAGGAAGTACTTTCAGTACTTGCAGTTTAGAAATCATGAAGCTTTGAAAAAGATGTATGATCTTACATCTGAGTAGGTTCAAATAAACCTACTAATGATGGTTTCCTTTAATCCCAGCAAATAATCCGAATAACCAATATGAACAAAAAATAACTTATCTGAAAACATTTTTTTTTTTTTTTTTTAATTTCAAGTTCTAGGGCTGGCCAGATAGCTCAGTGGATTAAAGTGCCTACTTAGGCAGGTATAGGGACCAGGGTTTGATCCCAGGCAGGTCATGCTGGCCCTGCCCCGGGGCGCACTGAGACAGTGAATGAGACTGGGTGTGGGGTCACACCGGTAATCCCAGTGCTTGGGAGGCTGAAAACGGGAGGATCACTATGAGTCCTATCTGTGTAGTGAGACCCTGTAGACCCTGTATTAAAATACAATAAATGGATAAATAAATAAATAAATAAATAAATAAAATTTCAACTTCTGAGACAGGATGTCTCTTAAAACCCAGACTGCTTTGTGTCCTTATGTGAGGTGCTTTCCTAACAAGAGTGGCTTGGACACACTGATGCTAATGACTAAGTCACTTTCTTGCAAAGTTATGTCCATCTGTCACGCGAGAAGAATAGTACCCTTTAGAGAGTGCTAAAGAAAACTATAGGACCAGCGGGGAAAATGAGGAGCTATTAAGAAAGATAAAAGGCTGTCTGTGAGTCTAACTGATAAAAGCAATTAATTAAACTTTTAGGGTAGAATAAGGAATATATATATAGTTGGCATAAATTATAGCCACACTAAAGTCTTTTTGTCTCCAGAAGTTAACACTCCAAACCCCACAGCTTTGCGTAACAGCAAAACCAGCTCTGTTTGTGATGTTTTCTTCCTATTGAGTTTAGTCAGTCTCTCCAAAAGACTAAAACTGTGTGGATAAAGCTGTATATCACAGAGAACTGACAGGGACTGGAGCATTTAGGAGGAGGATCGAGGTTCAGGGGTGTGGAGAAATAGGATTGGAGCAATTAGGAGTGAAGAAAGGAGTTTATGGGTTTAAAGCTGCTCCATCTTGCTTCTCTAAAGCACCTTAAAGTTTATCAACCAAAACTATCTCTCTGCCTGCTCTTTCACATAGCAATTATAGCAATTTCTTAATCTCAGAAGGATGCTAATATCTTCTGAGGCAACAAAACCTGTTCTAGACTTAGGTTATGGGGTTGCAAAACCCTTTTTATAAGCCTTCCTAACAATACCATCTCAAAAAGTTTCCACTTTAAACATGATATCACATCCCACATATTTGACATATTTAAGGAGGGTAGGGATTTAAAGTACCATTTATTTCTGCTGCAGACAAAACAGAAAATGTGCTACATACCAATGGAAAGAGAGCCACGAAAATAGGCTTGTTTCAGACCATTCTGTTGTTATTAGAAACCATGAAGCTCTGAAAAAGATATATGATCTCACATACGAGTAGGGCCAAATAAATTTGATGGTTTTCTCTAAGCAAGAGGTGAGTAGACAGCACAGAAACCTTTGTGTGATGGCGGTTAGATAGATCATACCAATTTAATTGGTATCAAGATTGAAATGGTTGCACAAAATTATCCCTCCAGGGTTGTTTTACTGCTGAGGTATTGCAGATTTACACCCAGCCTGGTAAAATTTCCTGGAAAGGGCAGTTTCTATCAGAGCACAAAGTCTGAAAAAGGGTTAAAAATAAAAAAAAAAAAAATATGCAAGCTTCCAATCATCAGTTAAATAAATGCATCTACAATTACAGAGTATAGCGTGGCCCTTGTTAATTGGATACAAATTCTTTAAACCTCTTATGCCTGCGTCTCATTTCCATCAGCTACTGAAATGTATGATTATTTAAAACTGAACTGGAAAGGAGATCTTAAAGGCATTCCATTCCCTCGGGTAGTTTGATTAGTCTCTGAAGGCAAGCCATTTCGGGTCACCGTTCAGCAAGAACACCAGCCGAATGTGGAAAAGGGATATGAAAGATTAACGACATTATAACTCTGCATTCTGGGCTTTCCCAATCACATTTCATTTATTACTCACTGCATTAGCCATGGTCTGCACGCCAACAAACAGCAAGACAATGCACAGGAGATAAAAGCCTGGGCCATGTTACCTGCTCGCTAATCACCCACAAAAGAAACCTGTCTCTACACAGCTCAATACCAGCAACGGCCACGTGTGATTCTTTGCGAAAGAACCCTCAAATGAGGTGAGACACAAAACATTTTTATGAAGCACTATTTTACATAGGCATTGCAGAAATTCTTTCTTTAATCAGGCCCATAATGGATACAGCGAATGTCTGAAAGTGGCCCCTTTATTTAGGAAACAATCAGTCCTGTTAGGTGTGAATTATTGCCTGTACCTGAAAAACAAGAAAGGTATGAAGTTTTAGAAAAGTTAAGTGGCTCACCCCAATCCCAGGCCAGACTGGGATGGAGGAGGAGAATGGGTAGAAGCCCAGTCCTCCCAAGGTCAGGGTGCCTGTAGGAAGTGCTCTAAAGTGTTGCTTCTGTCTATGGTGGGGGAGTTGGATTTTTTTTTCAGAGTCGCAATTTATCACTTTTGTAATGATGCTTACAGAAAAGAAATACTAAGAAAATGAAATCTTAAAAATCAAGACTCTCTCTCTCTCTCTCTCTCTCTCTCTCTCTCTATATATATATATATATATATATATATATATATGGATTTATATAGATTTAACTCTTTTACAATCAGACTTAAAAGACATAACATTACTCCATAGGACATATGTTTACCTTTGATACCTTCACAGACTAGAGAGTGGGGTCGTGGCCAGTGTGAGTGTGTGCTCCACACTTTGAACAGTGCTAGCCCCAAGTACTTGGTCAATGCATATGTGTTTGATGGTCTCCAAACTAAACACAATAAATCAAAAGCTCCCCTGACGGGCAAAATGGGCCAATGGTGACCAGAGCCCACTTCCTGTGACAGCCTCCACCAGGGCTCCTCCGAGGAACACATTCAGAAGCCAGACAACAGCAGGGCCTCTGTGGATGGGGCTGAGCCTCCCATCCTGAGGCAGGCAGCCGAGCCTGACAAGGAGCAGAGGTGCACAACTCTGTAGGCTGTGTGTGGGACACACACGCACACACACACACACACACACACACCTGCCCTTTTACTCCACTCATTTGTTAGAGATCAATAACGTAGCAACTCTTTTGAAGAAATTTCCACTCACACCTTAAAAAACTATTGTCCATATCAAAATATGATATTCTTATTTTTATTTGGGCTGACTTGAGAGAACTGATGGAAATGACCTCTCCTTTTTCTTTTTAAAACAACTTCTACTATTATGGGCTACTGGACTCTTTTAGAATATTTTGCTGAGTTTACACACCTATAATATTCAATAAAGGAACTTAGAAAAAATGGGGTATACAGATGAATGTCCATTTTGTATCTGTGTATTCAAAGTGGTTGGGATAGATATATA